>NC_133209.1:32466408-32578908 GCF_958299795.1 Porites lutea
CCCTTAACAGAGGTTTCACTGTAATAGAAATAACGTTGTTGTTGCGGATGCTGTTGTTGGACTAATTGGACTAATAGGACAGAGATTACAATGTCAAATTATCCGAACAATACATCAGAATATATGGAGTTGCTTAAACTGATACTTAAGTACCTTTCATGACCATAATATCTGCAACTATTGTTTGTATTAAGTGGGACTTTCTTGATTTTGTACATTTATTCATTACTTAATATTTGTTTTATTTTTCATGCCTAATTTTTGTTTGAGGGCCACACGCATATTATCTGTGGATATCAAGTGAAACCCTCATTAAAAAAAAAAAGATCTATCTACATACTTGCAACTTGGTTGGTTAGAGCGCCTGTCTAGTAAAAAGGAGGTCATGGGTTGGAATCTCGGCCCCATCGCTGATCTTACATGAGAGCCAAACCAAATGGCGGTTTGCTCCTAAAAGAAAAACAGGCGCGGCAGCTAAGCACTTGCTTAAGCAAACCGCTGACTGCACAGCGCTGCAGTCACAGATTGATTGACCATCGAACCATTGAACCATTGAACCATGGAACCATTGAACGAACAATCTCAAATCGCTCAAGAATATGGCCTGCTGCCGGCTGATGCCCGGCAGCAATTTATTATAATTATTATTGTTTTATCATTATTATTATTATTATTATTATTATTGTTGTTGTTATTATGATAAGGATGATGACGATGTTGATTTTCTTTACAGCTGTTAACACATTCACATAAGCTAACGTATTTTTAAAAAAACGTATGACATGTATTTTTTGCTGCTAAATATTTGATTTGATTTTAGTATTTTGTGTCTTTTTCTAGATGATAACCTGTGCCTTTTTGCATTTGCTGTGTTCTTCTGATCTGTTTCTTTGCTGCTTTAAGCGATTATTTTGATGCATTCATTTATAACATTTACTGGCAAGAATTTTACCAAATTATATCCTTTTGTGTCATTAGTTTTCAATTTACACCAATACAATAAGCATCCCATCGTGTTTTTTCGTCGGGCCTGCTTGGGTTGAGGCCAGCGCGATAACAACCCTTATGATATCGTTGCATTGGAGTAACTACAAGTCCTTCCGCGAGCCATCCAGTACTGCAAGTTGCAAATAATAATAATAATAATAAAAACAAACAAACAAAATCAATGATATATTTTTTTAATCATTAATTGCATGCATTTTATCTTACCTTAAGCTTTTATCCAGTTATTTATTAATTTGCAGATAGAAAAACAAGTACTACACTAGACAGGTTGGAACATAAGTCAGTAATGCTATTTAGGTTCTCAATTATTTTCTGAAGTAAAGATATAGTGTAGCTAAGAGTCAGATTTTAGAGGTATTCAGCTTATTCATGTAAAATTGCATACTGAAAGTGGTATTGCAGTTAGAGCGATTAGCCCGGCACCTATGATTGTCTATTAGAGGATCCGGAATGTTGACTTTAATCCTCCCCCGAGGGTACCAATTAATTTGTCAAGATTAATGAAAAAATTAATAAAAGCCTGTTTCAAATTTTGAGTTTAACAGGTTCTTGTATAGAGAGTGCCGAACGGGTAATGTATACTCAATATTTGCGACATATTTTCAAGGAGCAAATTTTTGCACTCAAGTAGAATAAGGCCTGGATCTTTAATACAGATTTCTCAGAATTTTTAAAGAGGGGTGGTTTAATGTAAAGTACCAGTCATGATATGAGGAGGAAAGAATAGCGCAGCTGGTTAATGCGCGGCCTTCTGTTACACATACGCAAAGGTTACGTCTGACGCCTTTATATTTCGTGCTATGGGCCCGTGACCTGTGTGTTCTAATCTAAAGAAGAAAGTAGTGTCTTACTGGCACATTTGAAATCCTTTCTTCCACGCAGCTTGCATTTGTTGTTGTGTAGCTAAAGCACCATCCAGAAGCTCGCACACTCGCTGAGCCTCAGTGAAGTTAAACTGATAGACTGGCCTAAAACTTGCCAGCGTTATGGTTGTAATAACGCTACCCTTCTTGAGTACAATAAGTCCAGTATCTGCAATATTAATTTGAAATAAAGTAAGGCTTCAAAACTAACCACTATTGCAGCCCTACGCATCGGAGAGGGGGGGGAAGGGGGTCTACTCTGACCCTCCAGAGGGAACTCGTCCGATGAAAAGAAAGTTTAAGTAATTCGGTTCTAAATTTAAATGTCTGACCTGCAAAGGGCAATTCAGCCCATCTTCAGCAGATATGTACTGTGCTGTGCTTTTTTCACTGTAGTGAAACCTAAATAAACTTAACTGACATCGAATTCTAGACTTTGCTGGCACTCGTATCTTACCGAAAACTTGTCCCGCACTTAGCTGAGATCAGACTCTACTTTCATTTTCCTGGGTAAATAGTATAGATTCCAGGCCGCAAGGCGAATCGAAGTCTCCCATTAAGTGAGTTCAGTTGTACCTGAATTACGTGCCCTTGCGAATCGAATATCACTTGCATGTGCATTCACGTGATTTCCTTGACATCACTAGACGGGCCCTAAACTAAACACCAGGGCCTTCGAGGCCACATACCATGCATATTAGTCCGGTACAACACAGCCCGTGTGAACAAATCGAGAAAAATCTCGCTATACAGTTAATAAAGTTAAGTGCCGCTGACCAAGAGTAGGTGGTGGGCTCCTTTTGTCGCTCACAATAAAACACAAATAAATAAATTAATTGTCAACTAATTCATGAAATAATAAAGTCTTACCAACGTTGCAATGTTTATCAATGTAAGGTAAGACAGCGATTGCTTGAGGCCGGCAAATACTGATGTCGGGGCGACTTGAAGTATTCTATACAGAAATAATAAAAACGTCACGTGAACCTAGTGTTTTAATTTTTGATCTGAAAATACATTTACTTCTCTAAGTAACGATGATAATCGATGGGGGTAATGCTGTCTACTAAAGCATGCCGAGACTCGCTCGAGTCTGAAGGGAAAAAAACGATCCGAAAAATGGACTGCAAATTTGGCGGAAAAGTTTAAAAAACGGTTTGCAACAAAGAAAAACAGAGCAGAAAAAATGCAATTATATACAAAAATGACTAGGTGCATATGGTAAACCGCGGCAACAACAAGTGAAGTGGTCGAACGAACTTTAAAAACAAGAAAAACACAAATTGGGCAAATAAGTCAATAACAAGCAACCCGTCAGAATCGCTTTCTTGTTGACATTTCAATATTAATTAAACATAGACAAAAACAGTATTTAGGGACCGTTCATTTTTTATGAGAGAGGGGGGGCTGGTGGGATTTGGGGGGGGGCCACTCGAAAAAAATTGGCTTGAAAGGGGGGGCCAGCCGAAAAAAAATGAAGGAAAGGCGGGGGGGTCGGACGAAAAAATTAGATTAAAAATAGGATAAGAGATGTTTACAAATCGAAGAAAAATTGTGCTCTTTTATTTATAACAAATATGCTAAAACAGTTCCAGGGTAACAAGAAAACTTCTCAACAGCTTTTATATTTTATAAGGACAGTGAACATACCATAATAACAGTCTTGAATAGCAACAACTTTCTTTTCATTCATAAAAATGTTGTTGTCAAGCTCATATAATTAAAACCAATAATTTGAGTCCTGAATTGGAACTGACCTCGTTACCAGAGCTTTTCTCTGAGAAATTTAATGGGAGGGGCATGAAACTACTACGAGGTGTCCCCTTCCTCATTTTCGACGTTCTCTTCGATCTCCTCGTCGCTGTGTTCCTCTTCTTCTTCCTCCTGTTCTTCTTCGTTGTCTTCCTCTTCTTCCTCTTCTTCGTCGTTTTCTCCTTCCTGTTTGTTCGTGTCTCCTACGTTTGAGCTATAATCTTCAGGATGCAAGAAGCAATACATCCTGTTTCTTACTTCTGGCTTAAGGTTGGTAATAAGCCTGCTTTGTGCCGCGTTGCTGAAGTAGCTTGATTGCAGTAGGTGAGCGATGAATGCTGCATCCCGTGTTAGCAACAATGCTGCTACATCTTCAACGTTTATGCACGCTTCCGGAATTGTCATGGAGGGAGGATAAAGAAGACAATTGGGAAGCTCTTTTGCAAGGGGATTTGCAACGCAGATATTATACACGCGTAGGACGTTGTTTTCAAACCGTTTGCGTTTTCTGCCCTTTGATTTCCTACTGTTTTGTTTTAATTTTCGTTTTTTTGACACATAGTGTCCTGTTAAGCCCTTGAAGACCTGGTCAAAGGTCTCCTTCTTTTTTTCGAGGTTTTCTAATTCCCTTGAAACCTTGAGCTGCTTTGCCTCAATCCTAGCGATGTGCTGCACATTGAAGTCATGGTGGAATTTCTTGTCAGGCTTCAGGCTAATGCCATTCGCCTGGAAGAGCGTGGAGTCATGATCACTCAGAATTTTTAACTGCCCTTTCAGTTTCTCAATAGCCTCTCTGTGTTCTTTTATAACGCAGTTCAGTCTCCGTCCATCACTAGGTTTTAACTGGTACTACCTTCCTTATCAGCAGACCCCAAATGAGGGGCGTGATCCAGACGATTGGCAACCAAGAGTCCAGTTGAAAAAGGCACATGCCAGTGGTAGCGTAGTTTTGTCTGACCCAGAGAGCGTAGCTAGATTTGGAGGCAAATTCATTGTGAAACCAAAGTTTGTGGTTGACTATCTCCAGCATCTTGAGGTCATAGAGTTTAAAAAAAAGAAGAGACTGGCGGAAAGGGCAAGGGAAAGTAGGGAGGCAAGAGAAAAGTCCTATGATGATTATCATTGGGCTACTTTGTGCGAAGATGCCGCCAAGCTAAAAAAGCTCCGTGTGCCAGAATTGAACAAATACTTACAACATCATGGGCCATTAAAACAGCATCAGAAGAGCAGCAAGAATGACAAAGTGAAGACAATTATGGGACACTTCCTGCAGATGAATACTCTCAGAACAGGTCAAGCCGAAGTGAGAGGCAGCAATGAATCAGGTCAACTAGACAGCAGTGGTGAAAGCAGTGAGGGAGAAGAAACTGATGATGATTACAAGAGTGATGCCCCTGACTCTGAAGACGACTCAAATGATGTCGTTCTTGCTTTTATCGCCTCAGACGAGGAATATGTAGACGAGCGGCCAGCTACAACACGCTCAGGACGAACAGTAACAAGAAGAGCTGAAAATGACTTTTCATTCTTTTGAGTGAGGATTTGTTAAAAACAGCTTTCTAGCTTTCAGCTTTCTTTCACTAAATTACGTGAAATGTAACAAAACGAAATTTTAATGCAGTAACTTTTTTAATACCTTATGTATTTTTTTATTCATGGGGGGGGGGGGGCTTCCAAAAAGTTACTCTGATGAGGGGGGGGGGGGGGGGCATGCGAAAAAAATCGGAAATTGGGGGGGGGAGTCATGCAATTTTCAATTACACTCCTCCAAATCCCACCAGCCCCCCCTACCCCATAAAAAATGAACGGTCCCTTACATTGTCTTACTTACTACATACTCGAAGTAGTCAAACTCAGATTGTTTTTGAAGGTCCAACGGAAATTCATTCAAAGCGGCACTGCTAAGCATACACACAAACTTCCTTTTTATTGATGGATCGGTTCCAAAATTGAACGAAACACACATATCGTTCATCAAGCAGAGACGGGCACAAGCCAATGAGCTTTCCACATGGTGTGTCGACAGGATGTCATGAAAGAGTGCAGAACCTGGTATGGCGTAAAAATACCTGCCTCTTTGAGTGTCGTCGATGAAATGAGAATGCAGGGCAGGCCATTGCTTGGAAACAAACAAAGCGGCGATTACAATAATTACCAGTTTTCTGTCCATGCTGAGTCACCCTGAATCCAGTCTTCACTATCAGCTGACAACGATTCGCTGGCACACGTCTATTCAAAAACGTTAGTACATGCTTTGGAAGAAGCCACGGACCGGTTCGGGGTAGAATTTAAGCTCCTTTCTTTATACTTGGAGGAAAGACGGCTGTAGACCAAACGGGATAAACGTGCCGTTCGTCACCTGCCTAGCTTTTGCGCATGCGAGATATTGCCTTAATAAGACCAAATACACTAAATCATTACAATTAGCGTAATAATTAAAACGGAAACTGTTGAAGGTAAATTGACATAGAAGTTTTTATTTGAACAGTCTAAAACCAATTTTGAGGTAGTGGACAATTTTGAGGTAGTGAGGTTTGAGGACAATGGATCCTGTTTGTTGTATAGTGCACAATTTATCGGGCATATGGGATACTGTTTATTCAGTTTGCATTTAAAAAAAATTATATAGCTTAATTATACAAACAATTTTGACATGTGCAGCGGTTTTTCATTGTTTTTGTCTCCTATATCACAGTTAAAAGGGGATTTGAGTTTTTTTTGGAAGTGAAAGCTTCGGTGATATTGTTAGTATCGTTTCCGTTGTAATTCATTTGCACGATCCGTTAAAAAAGGGCTACAGCTGTAGTTTTGTTAAATATTAGACCCGTCACTTCTGCGAAAGTTGCCTGCTCATCCTTTCAAGATGTCTGTTTCAAAATTAGGTCACGTTTCTGGTAAACATTAAGCTTTTTTTCTGACGAAGTGATCAGTATCCTGGTTCCAGAGGTTTTTCTTGATTTTTCTTCGCGAAAGAGATAATCAGCGGTCAATCTTCATTTTGCGGTAGGTACGTGGTGTAAGCATCATATAGTGGTTTCCCGTTAGTTAATATATGGCATAAATTGCTCTCCATAGCTTTACATAGCCATACATAGCCCTACATAACCCTACATAGCCCTACATCGCCTTACATAGCCCTACATTGCCATACATAGCCATACATAGCCCTACATAACCCTACATAGCCATACATAGCCATACATAGCCCTACATAGCCATACATAGCCATACATAGCCCTACATAGCCATACTAGCCCTACATAACCCTACATAGCCCTACATCGCCTTACATAGCCATACATAGCCCTACATAGCCCTACATAGCCATACATAGCCCTACATAGCCATACATAGCCCTACATAGCCATACATAGCCATACATAGCCATACATAGCCCTACATAGCCATACATAGCCCTACATAGCCATACATAGCCATACATAGCCATACATAACCCTACATAGCCCTACATAGCCATACGTAGCCATACACAGTCCTACATAGACCTACATAGCCCTACATACCCATACATAGCCCTACATAGCCCTACATAGCCCTACGTAGCCATACATAGCCATACATAGCCCTACATGGCCCTACATAGCCCTACCTAGCCATACATAACCATAAATAACCATACATAGCCATACATAGCCATACATAGCCATACATTGCTCTACATAGCCATACATAGCCATACATAGCCCTACATAGCCCTACATAGCTATACATAGCCGTACATTGCCATACATAGCCATACATAGCCATATATAACCATACATAGCCCTACTTAGCCCTACATAGCCATACATAGCTATACATAGCCCTACATAGCCATACATAGCCCTACATAGCCATACGTAGCCCTACATAGCCGTACATAACCATACATAGCCATACATAGCCCTACATAGCCCTAAATAGCCATACATAGCCATACATAGCCCTACATAGCCATACACAGCCATACATAGCCCTGCATAGACCTACATAGCCCTACATACCCATACATAGCCATACATAGCCATACATAACCATACATAGCCCTACATAGCCCTACATAGCCATACACAGCCATACATAGCCATATATAGCCGTACATAGCCATACATAGCCCTACATAGACCCACATAGCCCTACATAGCCCTATATAGCCATACATAGCCATACATAGCCATACATAACCATACATAGCCCTACATAGCCCTACATAGCCATACATAGCCCTACATAGCCATACATAGCCCTACATAGCCATACATAGCCATACATAGCCATATATAACCATACATAGCCCTACTTAGCCCTACATAGCCATACATAGCCCTACATAGCCATACGTAGCCCTACATAGCCCTACATAGCCATACACAGCCATACATAGCCATACATAGCCCTACATAGCCCTACATAGCCCTACATAGCCCTACATAGGCATACATAGCCATACATAGCCATATATAACCATACATAGCCCCACTTAGCCCTACATAGCCATACATAGCTATCATAACAGGCCAGAGCCCCGATTTTAATGCGCGCCCGAGGAGGCCTAATCTCCACAGCAACCACCGCAGATTGGTTTCCAATAACAGGCAGGCGTTACTTTCGTAATTAGTTTTAAGCATTCCTCCAGACACCTTTGGAGAGCACCGGACACATTGCCTGTCAAGGAACTTTGTACTTCTGATTAAACGAACCAGACATCTCAAGGAAACGCGAAATTTGATCAGACTATTTGGGTATTATAAATTCATTTCCAATCGATTGAAAATTTGGAAGTCGATCTTCGCGGCTGGCTTCGCAATTGATAACTACAGTTTTCTCGCCGCATTTGGATTCAAATAGGCTTGATACGCTTTCAATGGTTTTTCAAGTGCTTTCTTTTAAGAAAATAGTGCTCCGATGGCTTATTTAACTTCTTTCAAGAGTAGTATGCCGTGTCAACATTGGCGACCTTCGAAGCGAAAACGGCGAGTCGGCATATCAAGTTTTACTGAGGAGCCACAAGTAGGAATACACTCTCTGCTGGCACATCTTTCTCCGGTTTGGAAGGAACTCTGCGTGGAAAAGACCCTGACCAAACAAATTTTTAAATCTTCTCTATTTGAACGTTTGGGAAAGGCCGTCAACAATGCACATTTTATAGTCGCCGGTGTAAACGAAAGCAAGAGCTCGAGCTCTACTTCACATCTCCTTGAGGAACAGCAAGACCGATTATCTGATTCAATACGCTCTTCTCACGTATGGTAATATGCCCGTCTAACCTCGTTTTTGAGTAAAAAATCCTTTGAAATGCTAATCAGACGACGTTTTCGTATTTGAATTTCAAAAGAATTTTTACCCGTAAACGAGGTTAGACGGGCATATTACCATATGTGAGAAGAGCGTATGGACCACCTTTTTGATCAAACGGCGAAGGATTCAAGTCTTTTTTCTCTGGCTTAAGACGATGAAAGTGTCGATGTGCCTCCAGTGACAAATTACTCTCCAAAAAGCCCGCCAAGCTCTGTCGAAATCCCGCCAAAATCTTATTCGCTGGCAGGAGCCCAACACGCTGGATTACTCCAGATTTTCTTCCACTTCAGCATCTTCGTGGTCTCTTGGGCGATCTGTATAATCAACGTCACAGATACAGTATGGTTTCTATATCAGTTATTTTAGTCTCCTTGAAAAGTCAATCATAATCCAAAAATTATTATTACAGGTTATCTTTGTATTGCTACTTGTTTTTTACTTAATAGGCCAAATTATAGGGCTACCCTCTCCCTCAGAGCTTACAGGCGGCGCGCCCAAGATTCTGAGGTGAAGGTAGTCTTTCTTTTAAAATGTCGGTTATAATCCAAATTATTTTTGTAGGTTATTTTTGTAGTGACATTTGTTTTTGAAATAGGCCGAATTAATTATGGGGCTACCCTCTCCCTCAGAGCTTACAGGCGGCGCGCCCAAGATTCTGAGGTGATGGTAGTCTCTTTCTTGATATGTCGGTCATTTTCCACATTATTATTGTAGGTCATCTTTGTACTGTCATTTGTTTTGAAATAGGCCAAATTATGGGGTTCCCCTCTCCCTCAGAGCTTACAGGCGGCGCGCCCGAGATTCTGAGGTGATGGTAGTCTCTCTTTTGAAATTTCGGTCATTATCCAAATTATTATTGTAGGTCATCTTTGTATTGTCATTTGTTTTGAAATAGGCCAAATTATGGGGCTACCCTCTCCCTCAGAGTTTACTGGCGGCGCGCCCAAGATTCTGAGGTGAAGGTAGTCTTTCTTTTAAAATGTCGGTTATAATCCAAATTAGTTTTGTAGGTTATTTTTGTAGTGACATTTGTTTTTGAAATAGGCAAAATTAATTATGGGGCTACCCTCTCCCTCAGAGCTTACAGGCGGCGCGCCCAAGTTTCTGAGGTGAAGGTAGTCTCTCTTTTAAAACGTCGGTCATTTATCCAAATTATTATTGTAGGTTATCTTTGTACTGTCATTTGTTTTGAAATAGGCCAAATTATGGGGTTCCCCTCTCCCTCAGAGCTTACAGGCGGCGCGCCCAAGATTCTGAGGTGATGGTAGTCTCTTTCTTGATATGTCGGTCATTTTCCAAATTATTATTGTAGGTCATCTTTGTACTGTCATTTGTTTTGAAATAGGCTAAATTATGGGGTTCCCCTCTCCCTCAGAGCTTACAGGCGGCGCGCCCAAGATTCTGAGGTGATGGTAGTCTCTTTCTTGATGTGTCGGTCATTATCCAAATTATTATTGTAGGTCATCTTTGTATTGTCATTTGTTTTGAAATAGGCCAAATTGTGGGGCTACCCTCTCCCTCAGAGCTTACAGGCGGCGCGCCCAAGATTCTGAGGTGAAGGTAGTCTCTTTTTTGAAATGTCGGTCATTATCCAAATTATTATTGTAGGTCATCTTTGTATTGTCATTTGTTTTGAAATAGGCCAAATTATGGGGCTACCCTCTCCCTCAGAGCTTACAGGCGGCGCGCCCAAGATTCTGAGGTGAAGGTAGTCTTTCTTTTAAAATGTCGGTTATAATCCAAGTTATTTTTGTGGGTTATTTTTGTGTTGTCATTTGTTTTTGAAATAGGCTGAATTAATTATGGGGCTACCCTCTCCCTCAGAGCTTACAGGCGGCGCGCCCAAGATTCTGAGGTGATGGTAGTCTCTCTTTTGAAATTTCGGTCATTATCCAAATTATTATTGTAGGTCATCTTTGTACTGTCATATGTTTTAAAATAGGCCAAATTATGGGTCTACCCTCTGCCTCAGAGCTTACAGGCGGCGCGCCCAAGTTTCTGAGGTGAAGGTAGCCTCTCTTTTAAAATGTCGGTCATTTATCCAAATTATTATCGTAGACCATCTTTGTACTGTCATTTGTTTTGAAATAGGCCAAATTATGGGGCTACCCTCTCCCTCAGAGCTTACAGGCGGCGCGCCTAAGTTTCTGAGGTGATGGTAGACTCTCTTTTGAAATTATAATTGTAGGTTATTTTTGCAGTGTCATTTGTTTTTGAAATAGGCCAAATAATGGGGCTTCCCTCTCCCTCAGAGCTTACAGGCGGCGCGCCCAAGATTCTGAGGTGAAGGTTGTCTCTCTTTTAAACTGTCAGTCGTCAACCATAGTATTATTGACTTTTCATTTTCCCGAGTTCATAGTGGCAACTTCTTTATAGTTTTACGTGATTTGTGTCAAAGACAAGACCAGGCTAACAAATTTATTCTACTTTATGCGTGGTGCGACAATCACCGTGGCTGACTGGCCTCCAAAGTTCCTTTATAATTTGGACGCTTCTCAGGAGTTCCTTCACTGGTTGTAATCCAGAATTGGCGATTCTCAGCAGCTTGAAGCTCTAGCATTGCATCAGTTGGTCCATGGACGGCGACCTTTTCTTGTCCCGAGTACAATATCGATTCTCGATTCTCGACTCTCGATTACCGTATCTTGCTCGTGCAAGGTTTCGGCAACGGGACCAGTACTAAGACCATTGCAGGAAAACTGTTTGGTAGAAGAAGAGTAAAATGGTGGCTTTCGGTGCGTTACCTGTCTGATGCTCCGTATATCACTGCCAAACTGCGCAACAGAATGCGCGAAAAACCCCTCCGGTACTTGAGAAAATACGATTTTTAATATCCACCTAAAAACCTGAGCGATGTGATTTAGTAACTGATTCATGGTGTTCAGCTTCCGGTTTATTCAGCTTATTGCCAGTTGTAGGCAAAGTTCACGCGCACATTATCGCACTCTAACTGGATCGATTGTGAGGAAACTCTTATGTCAGTCATTGACTAAAAAGCCCCGCGCGTTAACTCTTTGTGCGACGGACGTCCCTTAGAAATATAAATTGCCCACACTGATCGCCAATTCTACTTGCAAAGTGTTGCTGATTGAGTTGTGTAATGTATTCTAGAGAGTAAATTTAGTACTAACCTCGCAGACAAGGATGTAATGAGGCATTTATTTGCGTAGTTAGGCCTGCTATCCATTGGGCAAGCATCCCTTTTATTTTCTTTCGATAGCCTGTCCATGCACTAACCTTTGGGTACAGAAACTAGCTGCCCTTCGCAGTACCAAAACTTGATAGTTTTGGCGTTCAATATTTTTAACGGGTGCTCACAAAACACCGGGACTGCATCGTGCGCCTTTGGCGCTTTGGTACCCTGCGAGCTTTGGTTCATCGCCTTTGAAAGATGAAAATTTTGATATTCCCGCGTAAAAGAAGACTGATAAAACGTGTCTTTCATTGACTACAGTGAAACGCCCGGAAATAACGGATGTTTTGAAAGAAACGGGAAAACTGATAAAATTAAATATTTGTTTTGATAAGTGAAATTAATGAGAAATAACCATAAACTAGTTTTGTTTTTTTGTTTTTTAAAAGCGGTTTGTCTGGTACCAGATTTGTACAATTACTTTCAATCAAGCATCGATCGGGTTTTGTTATGTTGACAGCTACAAGGCACATGCTTTCCTTAAGCTGCGAGTATCCCGCCATGTTTTAAATGTAGGGCTATGTAGGTCTATGTAGGGCTGTGTATGGCTATGTAGGGCTATGTATGGCTGTGTATGGTTATGTAGGGCTATGTATGGCTGTGTATGGCTATGTAGGGCTATGTATGGTTATGTAGGGCTATGTAGGATTATGTACACTGCTTGTAGTAACTAACGGGGAACCACTATATGATGCTTACACCACGTACCTACCCATTTTGCGACCACTTGCCGCTGCTCAACGGGTGGGTAGTTAATGGGATATTCAACTGTATTTCAATTTCTAGTTATACTTCTACATGAGAAATTTCTGCACTTTGATTGGCTTAGAGCAGTGATATTTCACTTAAAAAAACTTTTGCGAGTAGAAGTATAAACAAATAATAGCATGATTTGTACGTGATCTTTGGCATAACTACCACTCGTGATATCAAAATTGTCTCTAATCTTCATTTTGCGACCACTTGCCGCTGCTCAACGGGTGGGTAGTTAATGGACATTCAACTGTATTTCAATTTCTAATAATACTTCTACATGAGAAATTACTGCAATTTGATTGGCTTAGAGCAGTGATATTTCACCTGATCTTTGGCATGACTGCCACTCGTGATATCAAATTGTCTCTAATCTTCATTTTGGAGTCTATCTTTTTGTCGAGGGTCGAGGGTCGAGGGTTCCATGTCGAGGGTCGAGGGTACCATGTCGAGGTGAATCAGTTGTTGTTGTTGGTCTTTAATTAAAATAGTACGTGGACATTCGAATTCGCTTAAAAGCAAAGAACCTTCTCCCTTCCTATGAAGGTATGCAGGTTGTGCCTAAAAAAAATGAGCATGGAGCTTAGGCAGGGGCACCCAACGAATTCTGTAAAATATCTGTTCGGAGAAGCAAAAATTGCCTACAATTTTCTATTACTTGAGGAAGGCTAAAAATTTCTAGATATTTCACTGATTCTTTTTTTTTAAGCTATCCCACTGTATGCGACCGACTTGTCGTGCTTTCATTGAACTAGAAACTGGCCATGAAATTTTAAAATACAAGTCATCGACAATCACCGACACCGGAAATCGTGACCTATTGTAGGTACGTAGGTGCGTAGCTAGAGTGATAATTTTAAATAGACAGTTGATGCTATCGCCCGAGTCGCGCCGCATTAATAAACTCCTTCAATTACCAACGTTAATGTTGTGCAGCTTAAAAAGTATATCACTGCAGAAATTTGAAACACCCTGAAACACAAAACGAACGCAAAACCAACACTTATCGGCGCAGTTGATGGCGGCAGTGGGATAATAGGAAGTCATGTGGCGAAACTAATTTTGTACACATCTTTAACCCTAGTGCGCATTTCAAACAGAAATCAGAGGTTTCTTCGCAAAAAACTTTCTTCACAACGGCTTCAGCGATTATTTCCTATTTTGCACGAAAAGGGGAGCTTTTATTCACGAACAGCGATCAGATCGAAGCAGACGATTATGCTAACTTTCAATAAAATAATATGTTTTGTTATTCGTCGCCCCCATCTCATGAAGATGGGTCGGTCCTCCTAGCCAAAAACTGGGAAAAGTTGGAAGGGTTAGGTTAGGGCCTAGCCTTTATCGCTAATTTAGCCGCATATCCTTCATTTGCTATTTTGTAATTCCTGCTTCCACAGGCGGCCAAGGTCATTTTGACAGTAATATATTAGTTGAATTAGTTTTTTAAACTTTTTTTACGACATTTTTTACTATATGGTAGCTCGTCAACAGAGCCGAAGACGTTCTGGCAGTCACGCATATTGAGAAACCTGTTATCAAGTAACGTGTTCTGTTCTAGGGCCTCAGTATTATTTTCCCGAAAATTTTAGATACAATTTTAGGTTTTACGAAAGTGAGAATTTTTCTGATTCCTCCCTCCATCGCATTTTCGAATCCGAAAATTTTAAGTTTCCTTTTTCTACGAAAAATAGGCTAACTTGGGGACTGAAATGCGAAAACTAAACTTTAGAAAATCGTAGGGAATTTATTAGATAACTTACGAAAATTGTACATGAATGGAACGGCCATCTAAAAAATTTTTAGCCGTCCTCAAGTAATAGAAAATTGTGGGCAAATTTTTGCTTCTCCGAACAGAAATTTTACAGAAAACAGTCGTTGCCCCTGCCTAAGCTCTATGATATTTTTTTAGGCACAACCTGTCCACAAGGCTTCGCAGGAAGAGAGAAGGTTCTTTGCTAAGGTTCTTTGCTTTGCGAATTCGAATGTCCACGTACTATTTTAATTAAACAACTGTTACAAAAACAACACCACATTTATTTTATAAAAAAGAAAAAAAGGGAAAAAAATTACCCTCGACATGGTACCCTCGACCCTCGACATGGTACCCTCGACCCTCGACATGGTACCCTCGACCCTCGACATGGAACCCTCGACCCTCGACATGGAACCCTCGACCCTCGACATGGAACCCTCGACCCTCGACATGGTACCCTCGACCCTCGACATGGAACCCTCGACCCTCGACATGGAACCCTCGACCCTCGACCCTCGACAAAAAGATAGACTCCGTGACCCCTTGCCGCTGCTCAACGGGTGGGCAGTTAATGGATATTCAACTGTATTTCAATTTCTAATTATACTTCTACATGAGAAATTTCTGCAATTTGATTGGCTTAGAGCAGTGATATTTCACCTTAAAAAACTTTTGCGAGTAGAAGTATAAACAAATAATAGCATGATTTGTACGTGATCTTTGGCATAACTACCACTCGTGATATCAAAATTGTCTCTAATTTCACTCGCCTAACGGCTTGTGAAATTACGTATAACAATTTTGAAATATCATTCCTGGTATTTATGCCAAATATCACTACTAATCATGCTATTACCTATACTAATTTGCGTCAACGACGATTATAGAAACGGCAACTCAACGCGATTTGTACCACGTGACCAGGTTTCCCCTTTACTTGTCGTTTACTGTTCATTATTTCTACATCTAAATTAGTAGTTTCACGCAATTTTTTATCCATAAGAATTGTTTTGAACTGCTTTTATGTGCTCATTTTCTATTTTGAGAAATTCTCAGCTGCAATCTGACGTTTCGAAGGACCGTGTAGACAAGGCTTGTTTGCGCGTTAGCTAGGGAACGATTTGGTATATGGGGTAGAGTGGATTTGGCACATTGGTGCGTAGTTCAGGCGCACTACCCCTTCCCCCTTTCGTAGCTAGTGCCCTGACTACACCAGGCGAGAAGGGCAAATGCCGCCAGCTGTTTGTACGTAATAACAATTCTTCTCACAATATCCCATTTATTGAATAAATGACGAATGACATCTTATATATCGATGCATTTGTCTCCAATATTGTAGCGATTCTGAATCTCATAACACAGATGAAATTAATTCCTATTAAACTAACTGGACTCTAAAAATTAACTGCAACGAAGGCGCCGTAGCTCAGTTGGTTAGAGCGCCTGTCTAGTAAACAGGAGGTCATGGGTTCGAATCCCATCGGTGCCTGGCAAATTAAAACTGCAAGGCTATTATTTTGTTTAAAAAAAAGTAACAAACCCGTTTAAACAAATTTTTTCGAGCTGCATCTTCTATCTCTTCTGTCTGTTTGAGAGGGATGAATAATCGATTCTTCGATACTCGCGCTTTTTAAAACTATTAAAGTGAAAAAGAAAGGGTTAACGATTTGTTGTATTTTTTGGAACAACTTTGGTGAACTATTAAAGAGGTAAAGTGTCCTGCAAGCTTTTAAATCAAAAACGTTTCTACAATAAACTGTGTGCAAGTTGATACTACCCTGGCCCGTTGGTCCAGTAGCATGTTTCTTGCTTACGGTGCGAGAGGTCCCGGGTTCGACTCCCGGAGAGGGGAGTTGTGATAGTTTCAACAATAAATCCAAATATAACAGCTTTTTTCGGAGAGCAGAGGTTTTCTTTCGTACTCATTCAAATTAAACTAACCGGCATTTTTGACGTTTGACTGGTTCTGTAAATGGCGTCGATCTGAGATGATATAAGAGACATTGGCTTTCCTAAATATAAATATAAATATTTTTTAGAAAACACAAGTTTCATATCCAGGAAATAGAAGAGAAAACAAAACCGCCTCAGTAAAGAAGGGGCATTTTTGCAACCCTGCAATCAGAAGTAAAACAAAAATTACCATACAAATCAGAATGATTTAAACAAATTCTTGCTGATTATTCTGATTTCCGAAACTTGCAAGAAAAAAAAATTAAATAATGGGCCTGTCCGGGAGTCGAACCCGGGACCTCTCGCACCCTAAGCGAGAATCATGCCACTAGACCAACAGGCCGTTAGTGGAAGGTAACGGCAATTTTAAGTATGTAAAGAAATGCTTTCAATGATTTATTAATCAAATAGAATCACTATAAAGCGCTCACTCGAATCCTTTTAAATGCACCCATGATCAACGGGTACCCGCAAGTATGAGATACTAGGTCCGCGATGTAGGCAGAGGCGGGAAAAGAAAGCAAACTAGCAACACCACATTTTAAAGATACAAGTGTGACAATTTTTTCCATAATTCGTTTTTTCCTTTTTGTCGTGCGCTAATTAAGCTTATAGTTGATCTTTTCATCCTTTTGCGAATTTTATACTAGGTGTTTAGTACTTTGTGTCTGTTTTCATCTTCATTAGCGCCTTTTTTAGTTTCTTTTCTGCATATTCTACCGTATTTTTTTTAATTGCAGTTCTGCAGAATAATTTTCAGTTAGCTTTGATCCGCGATAAGCGCTTTTCTCGTCAGTGCCCTCTACGGGTTTTCGCTTTTTACGCAGTCCACTACTACAGCAGGTATTCTCTGGCCGTAATAATAGTAAGTGTGTTTAACCGTACTCGCTTTGTTGAAGTTTTGTTGTTTCTTTATGTCGTGTTCGTTTATAGAAACTTGTTCCTTTTTGCCTTTTTACCGTCTTAGTTTCAGCCCACTTTTGTACCACTACATTACGCAGGACACTTATATCGAATATAGCGTCATTTATTTAGTGGACTTGGTTTTTTTGTGGAGTTATTATTTCGGCCATAAGAGTTCCTCGCCTACTGCAAGAAAAGAAGGTGGCAAAGAAGAACAAAAACGAAAATGAAAACGAAATCACCACACACACAATAAAAAAATTTCAGATGGAGATGGATAAACTGACCTTTCTTAAGCAGGGTGCCCTAGGACAACAAACTTTAGACCACAAGTATCTCCAATGTAGTTTTTGTTGTCGGTTGTAGCTGCCGGTTTCATCTTAATCGACGTCCTACATTAATGAAGTTCTTAATTTCATTGTGTTTCGGTCTTTTAGTGCTTATTTTGAAGAAGTTAGAGGACAGGGGTTGATGTTGCACTGTACGATTTGCAGTTCACGATTATCAGTTCAAAACATTGCATCACATTGATTACAATTGTGATATTGTTTCCAAGTTTTGTAATAGTGTTCTAACATTTTCCTCTAGAAATTGTCATTGCAAATCATCTTGTGTTTATCACCTTTACATGATAGTAACAATTTTTTACTCACCTCTCTGCAATAAATCTTCCTTCTGTTTTTCAAAGATTCTAAAACGATAGCGATAATTCATTGCTACCTCCAAATTATGGAACAATAAACTTCCCAAATCATGAGAATTGTATCTTGTGTAAATAGCTTTAAAAAGTCTCTTAAAACACATTTTTTTCAGAAGGGGTTTCCTAGCTAATTTTATTTAATTATTAACTAGGAGTTGAACTAGAAAAGTATTTTAGTACGGTTGTAATACGGTTGTCTTTATTTCTACGATTAATTTGTGGAACTAGAATTTAAACTTGGAATCAAATCTCAGTGTTTTGATTTTCAATCTTGACGAATGACCGGGCAGAATTTTAAATGTTCTTTAATTCTTAAGCATTGTAATGATTCTTCTTTCCTTGATTATCACGAACCAATTCGTGTAATAACCAGTTCCCAGTTTGCTTGCTAGCTAAATTGGTTAGAGCTCTGCAACGGTATATACTGCGGAGGTCAGGGCTCGAAGAGTGATCCTGGTTTGCCGGAATTTTTTCAGGCTTCCTTTTGTTACTTATGTTTTCAACTGAGATGATCTTCTCTACATTTATTATTTTTTCATCCCGCAGTTAAAATATATGAAATTCATATATTCATTTTATCATCAAGATGATGCGTAAATTTTCAAATGTTCTTATTTTAATATCTGCACAAAAAAGGTTAATATTAAATATTATTACACTCTTTTATAAGTCTTATTCATTTCATCTGCTAAACATCATCAATACCGGGTCCTTTTTTAATACATAGTATGAAGGCGAAATAACTTATTCAGCTGTTTTTTGTTAAACAAGTCTGTCTCTTTTCTTTTGTGGTCTCCTGGTGAAAATACTTCCGTTTGCCTCTGCATGATGGTTTGAGTTTCTCGTTCATTGTATTTAAGGACACCTGAGCAAATCGTTCCATGACAATTATTTGCATGTAACAGTTTAAAGCTTCTTTGGTTTCCATTTCAAAGAGCTGACTACAACGGTTGTCCACGATTGGTTTAAAAATAATACATCTCTCTGCCTCCGCAAATCTTCGAAATGTCCTGGACAGCATTTCCAGT
The DNA here is from genome assembly GCF_958299795.1 of Porites lutea. NCBI lineage: Eukaryota > Metazoa > Cnidaria > Anthozoa > Scleractinia > Poritidae > Porites > Porites lutea. The sequence continues at coordinate 32,485,613 of NC_133209.1, forward strand.
AACCGTTGCTTTTATTTTGTTCTTTTCAAAGTCTCAAGCAGCAAGTAAGTTATAATAAATAATCTAAAAAAGAATCATATTTTCCATATAATATGAAAAAGTCTGAAAAAGCTAGACTAAGGCGATAAAGGAACGTTTCAAATTTCCTTTTAAAGTGAGTGGAGTTTGGATTTTCCTTACATATAACTGGTAAAAGAAAACTGAACGGTTGTTTAGCACAGGGTTCAAAGGATGTATGGAAAAATGAGCATTCAAAAGGATAGTAGCATAATCTCGAATAACATTCATCTTACTGCGTTATATCACTGCTGGAATGGTGCTGCCAGCTTAGTGTCTTTTATTTTAAAGGTTGCATGGTTCAGCGTTTAATCTGAAGTTCAGGCTAATTATAAATTTGATAAAGGGTATAAATCACCCAAAACAAAACAACCCTTGTAGGCTGGAACGCTACTTAAACCAATCAGAAAGGAAGAAATATTAAATACGCCTAGGAATACCCCATCCGGCGGACTAATTTTAACTTTTGTACGGGTCGGTCAAACATTTTTGTCCGTAGGATATGAAATTACAGTTTCAACAGTGGATGAATTTCTCGCTGGAACAGATGCAAGAGTCTTTATTGAAATGTATGGAGGAAACGCTGAAAAAACTGGATGGTTTGAGCTTACTGATGATGGAAAAAACGTATTTGAAGCTGGAGCGTAAGTAGACGTGACTGATTGCCTTCGTTTCACCATTCTCAATTTTCCAGGCAGGACATAACGATCATTATATTAATTAGGTCCAGCAACGAAACAGATCTTGGACCAACTAACAAAGCTTTTTAAATTCGCTGTGTATCGTAAGGAATGAGCTAAATTAAAAAAAGCTCAGTATCCTGACGCAGCATAATGTTCGCGTATTATCCCGTCACAGGGAACGAAGTTAAGAGGACTTAAATGTTTTTGTTTCTAGTGAAAAGTACAGCTGATTAACATAAAAATGACTATCCACTTTATTAGATTTGGAGGAACGCGATTTTTACTAGCTACGATCCTGTACAAAACTACTTGAGAAAATGTTTTCATTAATGCGCACTACCTAACGCAACAAAACTATTTCCAAATCAACGGCTTTGCGTAAAGAAAACCCCCTCCCCCAGTTCAAAGTCGCTTCCTACAAATGCTTAGGGATCCGTCTCTCTTTTGAAGACCCAACAACACTACTTCCAGAGGGAGGGGGAGGGAAGAATCGGTCGGCTACGAAATTTAGAAAAAATGCCCCCCAAGAATGTAATTTTCTCAACAGTTTTGTCCAAGATTGTAGCTAGACACTGATCATAACTATGCATTTTATATTCTCTGAAGGAATGATACATTTTACCGCGATGCCAGATTTATAAAACCGATCAAGTTTATAAAAATGATGCGCAGCAACGATTGGTACACTCCAGGATGGAAACTGCTCAAGGTAATTAGCGCACAGCGGCAGCAGCTAAATAACAGTTAAGGTGATGTTACACAGGACGATTTGCAACAATAATTTTTAACGCAACGCAACGTTGCAACATTGTTGCAACATTGTTTCGAATAGCTGTAACATTGTTGCAACATTGTTTCGAGTAGCTGCAACATTGTTGCAACATTGCAACGCTTTGTTGCGCTAAAAATCGACGTTGCAAATCGTCCCGTGTAACATCACCTTTAGGGAGCTTAAGCGACGACGACCTCGAAGGCAACGAAAACAGCAGAAAACAACATGGTTTAGATTGGCAAAACAACAAGTTTGCTTGTCCTTCTCACTTTATTTACATTAGAGAATCTGCCTAATTTCACGTTTTCTTGAGGATGAGAACAAAAGATGGCGACTTCATGATTCTTTTTTATTTGATTTAAACCACCTTAGGGTGTGTTCCTTTGGGATGATCGTTCCTTTAGGATGATCGTTCACTGATCCTGATCCGGATCATTCCAAAGGAACGCACCCTTAGAACTTGAGGTAGCGTGGCCGAGTGGTTAGGGCGTTGCACTTGTAACTAGTAGGTACTTGTGAAGGCAAAACCACAACGACAAACCAGTGAGGGTCCGCCGGATCTTTAGTCGACCTGGATCAGTAAAATCTTGAGTACCAAACTTTTTAAGTTTCTAACTAGAAGGTTCCATGTTTAGGTCCCGCGCTGAATGACTGCCAGCTGCATTATTAATTTTGTTCTCGGTAGTGCCGAGTTCAAATTCTCGGCCACACTAGTAAAAAAGCCAACTGGTTCGCCTCCCACCATTTGGGATTTTTAACCCTGTTATGTTCCATTTAAATTATTATTTCTTATAATTTAACTCCAGAAAACATGGAAAAATTTACAAACATTTGGTAGATTGAACGCCATGGAGTAAAAGTGATGAATTTTGAAAACGCGTGAGTTCACTTTTAGAGAAATGTCGTACGTAAACGAAGAAAATTGCCGAAAAAAGCGTACCAAAACAGAAAAATATAACTCTATGGATGAAACGTGCTACTTGAAGAATTATATTCCAGTGCTAGACTAATCCTGAATGGAACAGATGAAGAAGGCTGACCTTAACATATCGATCGGGGGAAAGCAAGTTTTTAAAGTAAAATTTGGCTGCCGTATCATTATTTTAGTGAAGAATAATGCAGTCCATGTTTTCCGCCATGACCAACAACATCACCCTTGCCACCCCCACCCCCCCCCCCCCCCCAAATAAAAGCTGCATATATATTCATTCTTCCGATCATAATCAGTCTCTTTCCAAAGAGTTACTGCCTCAAATTTTAAGAAGAAATATACATCTTCATTCTACAATTAATGTTGATACCACAGGTAACCATAAGAATCCAAGGTCACTCTGACTTGTATACGTTTTACTTCAACAAATGGTTAAGTGCTAACAAGGAGGTGACATTACACGGTGAGATTGTTAGCCCTCCAATTTATGTTTTACTTCCACACTTAAGGGTGATGCCAGGAAATTGTTTTTTCACCGTTCTGTACAGCGGTTTATTTTGTCTGCGACGCAGGCTAATTTCTAGGAACATTTCGAAGTTAACCCGCGGTAGAGCGGTATATGTCGCAGGATGGAATAGAACCAGGAACATTGATTTAATGTAGTAAAGTATACTAATCAAGTGGGTCCCACAAACTGCTAAGGCATTCCTTATAAAATTGTCACCATTTCACACTCTTATCTTAAATAACTAATTCAAAATTATCTTTTGAAATTTTAATTTTTCTTTACCGGCAAGTGAGCTATAATTCCCAAATCTGCACCATGATCTTGAAGTCGGGGCGCTTATATTTTTAATGATGTTCGTGGAATTGTTGGGTGACCAAACCTTTAACTTTTGAAAAAAAAGAGAAGATCAAAAAATAAAGACAAAAGCAAACAAACAAAACACACAAAAAACAAACAAACAAACCAAAAGTTGGACTGCCTGTTTCTAAAAATCATCTGACAAAATTTCGGTTGACTTTCAACACTTTTAAAGTAACCAGTTTTTTAAAAGCAAGCTTGATCTGGGTCAAAGTAACTCAAATCCGATGATGTTTTTAATTAGCTATTATGATGCCGGCATTTCTCATATATCTAATCAGTTTTGGCAAGTTTTATTACTTTGCTGACTTAGTATTAATTATATTTACCGGCAACGGTTTGTATATGGTAGCCACACAGAATTACGACGTAATACTTAGGTCATGTTAACTTACTGCTTCATTCACGCAAAAGCACGCTTGGTCGTAGTTTCTACCGCTGCGACAAGCAGCTCAGGAGTTTTTAGATTTTTAACCATAGGTCAAATACTGAAAAAAACGAAGTTGTATATAAAAATAACAAATTACAATTTTTTTTTAAATTAATCAGAGGAAAATAAATGCCGATCTGGTCATTCAGACTGTCAACATTTATGTATCTACACTAATCCGGGATTTCGTTGTGATTGTCACCCAGGATTCGAGCTACATCAAATGAACCGTTGCAAAGGTATGCAAAGACTTGGGGAAGAGTCATATTTCACTCGTTTCTCTAGCCTAAAACTGTGCATATTGGGAAGTAAGAAATATCTTCTTGGAAAATAAACTTTCAAGGGTGGACCTGCACTGAAAAAAGAGAGTAGGATAACGGTTTTTGAATTAGTCGTTGATAAGGGTACGTTGCCTAGTGAACATGAACGAATCTTTTTAAGAGCCCTCGTATTGTTCCAGATCAAAGTATTAAACTGAAAAAACAACCTTTAGTTAAGAAAAACACTCGTAATGGCCATGGCTGAGAGAACGAGTCAGCAGAAATCAATAAATGTTAGGATAGGTTTAATAGAAGCATGAGGTATGGTCCCCGAACGTCAACTTCGTCCTGGAGTCAATAATCCTCGCTCTTAGATAGTTTTTTACAGGCAGGAGGAGCGATATATTATTGAAAACGACAGGTACGCACAGTCATCAGATTAATTTAATACCGATTCGCTGAGTAGTTTGATCTTCCCACCCCACAAAAACAGAGTAGAAGTGGAAGTGAAGTAAGAGATACCACTTTTCAAAAACACTCAAACTTACAATTTGATGGTGTTTGTTCACTATAATTTGTTGATATCCTTAGATGTAGACGAATGCAAAAATGGCGACAACAAGTGCGACTTAAAAGCAGCACATTGCGTAAATAAACCAGGATCCTACTCTTGTCAGTGTAAAGAAGGCTATCAACAAATGGACAACAACACCTGCACTGCCTTCACGTCATGTAATGTATTAACACTCACTGGTCTGCAGACGCCGCTGTCCAAAACGTTTCTTCTATGTAGTGGTAACGAAGAACATAATTTGTTTCATGCAAGCTAATATGTGACTATGAAAAGCTTCCATTTACCGACGGTAAAATTACAGTAAATGTATGAAGGAAATCTGGGGGAAATCGACTTTGGTTCGAGTTTGCGGGAAGTTCGAGTTAGCGAGGATTCGACTGAGTTATCGGGAGTCAAAGAATACTTCGTTCTATTTCAGAAGCCTTACAATTGCAAATTTTGTTAGAATAAAACTATAGCGATTACTTGATCGGAGGAAAACGTTTCCTTCAAGCAATAAGCTCATTTTATTATGTCAGTCTTGCAAAGAAGGCTGTTACAGTTTAGTAATTACTTATGTATTCTAACCAACATTTGCTCTTTTTAGCAAAGATGTGCAGCGGGAGTGATGCACTTGGAATGGAGAGCGGCAAAATTAAAAACCAATCTATCACAGCCAGTTCCTACTATCCCCAGTATCCTCCTTGGGCAGCGCGGCTTCGATCCGGGATTGCTAAAGGTTGGTACGCTTTTCCATATGACCCGTTGCCATGGATACAAGTGGACCTTGGAAAGCAAACTTGGCTGAAAGGTGTAGCGACACAAGGCAAGATGTTCTCAATGTATGTGACTTCATACAAGTTGGCGTATTCGCAGGACCAAGTCACATGGTTTTACTACCGAGGTGACAGTGACAACGATAAGGTAGGGCCGGTCAAAAGTGTGTCTTGTCCTAAACATATTGTTATTTGACTCGGGAGAATGAACATGGACTAAAGACTTCATTAAAAACAGCAAGATCAATGCGACAAAATAAATGCATCCGCAAATAGCTTAACAAATAAATAAACCCCGTCTTTCAGATGGTATAACGCTGTCCGCTATGAAGTCATAAAATTTGCTCACAAGTCTATTAATTAAAAGCTATCAGGCTCTTGGAGGAAAGTACTTAGCCCACCCCCTAAAGTTGTTTATATTTTTAAAGTCACGTGATATTATTGCACGATGAGCGAGAAGTTGTACGCTACAAGGCGGGAAGGATTATTAAAACTGCTGAACGAGATTTTTATATCTTCCTTTCTGTTCTACGAAACAACCTGCCTGTTACATTCCCTTGGTCACCAGAAGCTCCTCACAGCCAGCGTCAGTAGGTCACTATAGCAGCTCCTCAGAACATTGTAATTCCTGTATTGTAATATAATTGAAACAAGTTGTATTGTAATTACCATATTGCAAATAACCTAATCAAGACTTGGTGGAAATGCATCCACTGCATACGTATTTTCTAACTCATGAAGATCCTTTACTTTTTAGGTTCTTAATGGAAACAAAGATCCGTACCGAGTGGTTACAAACAGTTTGCCGAGACCAATTCACACTCGCTTCGTGCGACTGTACCCTCTTTCTTGGAATGACGCCCTTGTTATGAAGCTTGAGTTGTACGGTTGCATTTCTTCGTAAAGAACAATGAACAAAAATATAATAGATGAGAACAATTAATATAATTGAATATACTATTGTTAAACTAATAATTCAGTTTGTGTGCCTATTTGCAGTGTCTTGGTTAGGATGCGAGAAAAGGAGAGTCTAATTAAAGTCACCATTAGAACATCTTAATAATCTCCCCCAGAGTGCACCTGTTTTTATCAGTTTCTCATCCTCCTTAAAGGGGATCGACCCAGTATTTTTGTAGGTACACCTTCAATCTTTGAATCTCTTATGCTTAAACAAATTGATCTTTACTATAAAAACATTATAACGCAGGTAGTACACACAGTCTTAACGTTATTATGATATTATTTCTTCGCGATGGGAATAAATATCACGTGACAATGACGTCACAATAGTTTTAGCTCTGAACCGAATTTCTGCCCTTATAGGCATTTTATTTGGAAATGCTTTATGCTACGTGTACGTTGGGTGCTTGTCTTTTGTTGTGCGAAGTTTCCCAAAAAACAATTAAACTTTCTTAGGTGAAAGTCGCAAAGCTGGGAAACGCGATGCCAGATTTATAAAACCGATCAAGTTTATAAAAATGATGCGCAACAACGATTGGTACACTCCAGGATGGAAACTGCTCAAGGTAATTAGCGCACAGCGGCAGCAGCTAAATAACAGTTAAGGTGATGTTACACAGGACGATTTGCAACAATAATTTTTAACGCAACGCAACGTTGCAACATTGTTGCAACATTGTTTCGAATAGCTGTAACATTGTTGCAACATTGTTTCGAGTAGCTGCAACATTGTTGCAACATTGCAACGCTTTGTTGCGCTAAAAATCGACGTTGCAAATCGTCCCGTGTAACATCACCTTTAGGGAGCTTAAGCGACGACGACCTCGAAGGCAACGAAAACAGCAGAAAACAACATGGTTTAGATTGGCAAAACAACAAGTTTGCTTGTCCTTCTCACTTTATTTACATTAGAGAATCTGCCTAATTTCACGTTTTCTTGAGGATGAGAACAAAAGATGGCGACTTCATGATTCTTTTTTATTTGATTTAAACCACCTTAGGGTGTGTTCCTTTGGGATGATCGTTCCTTTAGGATGATCGTTCACTGATCCTGATCCGGATCATTCCAAAGGAACGCACCCTTAGAACTTGAGGTAGCGTGGCCGAGTGGTTAGGGCGTTGCACTTGTAACTAGTAGGTACTTGTGAAGGCAAAACCACAACGACAAACCAGTGAGGGTCCGCCGGATCTTTAGTCGACCTGGATCAGTAAAATCTTGAGTACCAAACTTTTTAAGTTTCTAACTAGAAGGTTCCATGTTTAGGTCCCGCGCTGAATGACTGCCAGCTGCATTATTAATTTTGTTCTCGGTAGTGCCGAGTTCAAATTCTCGGCCACACTAGTAAAAAAGCCAACTGGTTCGCCTCCCACCATTTGGGATTTTTAACCCTGTTATGTTCCATTTAAATTATTATTTCTTATAATTTAACTCCAGAAAACATGGAAAAATTTACAAACATTTGGTAGATTGAACGCCATGGAGTAAAAGTGATGAATTTTGAAAACGCGTGAGTTCACTTTTAGAGAAATGTCGTACGTAAACGAAGAAAATTGCCGAAAAAAGCGTACCAAAACAGAAAAATATAACTCTATGGATGAAACGTGCTACTTGAAGAATTATATTCCAGTGCTAGACTAATCCTGAATGGAACAGATGAAGAAGGCTGACCTTAACATATCGATCGGGGGAAAGCAAGTTTTTAAAGTAAAATTTGGCTGCCGTATCATTATTTTAGTGAAGAATAATGCAGTCCATGTTTTCCGCCATGACCAACAACATCACCCTTGCCACCCCCACCCCCCCCCCCCCAAATAAAAGCTGCATATATATTCATTCTTCCGATCATAATCAGTCTCTTTCCAAAGAGTTACTGCCTCAAATTTTAAGAAGAAATATACATCTTCATTCTACAATTAATGTTGATACCACAGGTAACCATAAGAATCCAAGGTCACTCTGACTTGTATACGTTTTACTTCAACAAATGGTTAAGTGCTAACAAGGAGGTGACATTACACGGTGAGATTGTTAGCCCTCCAATTTATGTTTTACTTCCACACTTAAGGGTGATGCCAGGAAATTGTTTTTTCACCGTTCTGTACAGCGGTTTATTTTGTCTGCGACGCAGGCTAATTTCTAGGAACATTTCGAAGTTAACCCGCGGTAGAGCGGTATATGTCGCAGGATGGAATAGAACCAGGAACATTGATTTAATGTAGTAAAGTATACTAATCAAGTGGGTCCCACAAACTGCTAAGGCATTCCTTATAAAATTGTCACCATTTCACACTCTTATCTTAAATAACTAATTCAAAATTATCTTTTGAAATTTTAATTTTTCTTTACCGGCAAGTGAGCTATAATTCCCAAATCTGCACCATGATCTTGAAGTCGGGGCGCTTATATTTTTAATGATGTTCGTGGAATTGTTGGGTGACCAAACCTTTAACTTTTGAAAAAAAAGAGAAGATCAAAAAATAAAGACAAAAGCAAACAAACAAAACACACAAAAAACAAACAAACAAACCAAAAGTTGGACTGCCTGTTTCTAAAAATCATCTGACAAAATTTCGGTTGACTTTCAACACTTTTAAAGTAACCAGTTTTTTAAAAGCAAGCTTGATCTGGGTCAAAGTAACTCAAATCCGATGATGTTTTTAATTAGCTATTATGATGCCGGCATTTCTCATATATCTAATCAGTTTTGGCAAGTTTTATTACTTTGCTGACTTAGTATTAATTATATTTACCGGCAACGGTTTGTATATGGTAGCCACACAGAATTACGACGTAATACTTAGGTCATGTTAACTTACTGCTTCATTCACGCAAAAGCACGCTTGGTCGTAGTTTCTACCGCTGCGACAAGCAGCTCAGGAGTTTTTAGATTTTTAACCATAGGTCAAATACTGAAAAAAACGAAGTTGTATATAAAAATAACAAATTACAATTTTTTTTTAAATTAATCAGAGGAAAATAAATGCCGATCTGGTCATTCAGACTGTCAACATTTATGTATCTACACTAATCCGGGATTTCGTTGTGATTGTCACCCAGGATTCGAGCTACATCAAATGAACCGTTGCAAAGGTATGCAAAGACTTGGGGAAGAGTCATATTTCACTCGTTTCTCTAGCCTAAAACTGTGCATATTGGGAAGTAAGAAATATCTTCTTGGAAAATAAACTTTCAAGGGTGGACCTGCACTGAAAAAAGAGAGTAGGATAACGGTTTTTGAATTAGTCGTTGATAAGGGTACGTTGCCTAGTGAACATGAACGAATCTTTTTAAGAGCCCTCGTATTGTTCCAGATCAAAGTATTAAACTGAAAAAACAACCTTTAGTTAAGAAAAACACTCGTAATGGCCATGGCTGAGAGAACGAGTCAGCAGAAATCAATAAATGTTAGGATAGGTTTAATAGAAGCATGAGGTATGGTCCCCGAACGTCAACTTCGTCCTGGAGTCAATAATCCTCGCTCTTAGATAGTTTTTTACAGGCAGGAGGAGCGATATATTATTGAAAACGACAGGTACGCACAGTCATCAGATTAATTTAATACCGATTCGCTGAGTAGTTTGATCTTCCCACCCCACAAAAACAGAGTAGAAGTGGAAGTGAAGTAAGAGATACCACTTTTCAAAAACACTCAAACTTACAATTTGATGGTGTTTGTTCACTATAATTTGTTGATATCCTTAGATGTAGACGAATGCAAAAATGGCGACAACAAGTGCGACTTAAAAGCAGCACATTGCGTAAATAAACCAGGATCCTACTCTTGTCAGTGTAAAGAAGGCTATCAACAAATGGACAACAACACCTGCACTGCCTTCACGTCATGTAATGTATTAACACTCACTGGTCTGCAGACGCCGCTGTCCAAAACGTTTCTTCTATGTAGTGGTAACGAAGAACATAATTTGTTTCATGCAAGCTAATATGTGACTATGAAAAGCTTCCATTTACCGACGGTAAAATTACAGTAAATGTATGAAGGAAATCTGGGGGAAATCGACTTTGGTTCGAGTTTGCGGGAAGTTCGAGTTAGCGAGGATTCGACTGAGTTATCGGGAGTCAAAGAATACTTCGTTCTATTTCAGAAGCCTTACAATTGCAAATTTTGTTAGAATAAAACTATAGCGATTACTTGATCGGAGGAAAACGTTTCCTTCAAGCAATAAGCTCATTTTATTATGTCAGTCTTGCAAAGAAGGCTGTTACAGTTTAGTAATTACTTATGTATTCTAACCAACATTTGCTCTTTTTAGCAAAGATGTGCAGCGGGAGTGATGCACTTGGAATGGAGAGCGGCAAAATTAAAAACCAATCTATCACAGCCAGTTCCTACTATCCCCAGTATCCTCCTTGGGCAGCGCGGCTTCGATCCGGGATTGCTAAAGGTTGGTACGCTTTTCCATATGACCCGTTGCCATGGATACAAGTGGACCTTGGAAAGCAAACTTGGCTGAAAGGTGTAGCGACACAAGGCAAGATGTTCTCAATGTATGTGACTTCATACAAGTTGGCGTATTCGCAGGACCAAGTCACATGGTTTTACTACCGAGGTGACAGTGACAACGATAAGGTAGGGCCGGTCAAAAGTGTGTCTTGTCCTAAACATATTGTTATTTGACTCGGGAGAATGAACATGGACTAAAGACTTCATTAAAAACAGCAAGATCAATGCGACAAAATAAATGCATCCGCAAATAGCTTAACAAATAAATAAACCCCGTCTTTCAGATGGTATAACGCTGTCCGCTATGAAGTCATAAAATTTGCTCACAAGTCTATTAATTAAAAGCTATCAGGCTCTTGGAGGAAAGTACTTAGCCCACCCCCTAAAGTTGTTTATATTTTTAAAGTCACGTGATATTATTGCACGATGAGCGAGAAGTTGTACGCTACAAGGCGGGAAGGATTATTAAAACTGCTGAACGAGATTTTTATATCTTCCTTTCTGTTCTACGAAACAACCTGCCTGTTACATTCCCTTGGTCACCAGAAGCTCCTCACAGCCAGCGTCAGTAGGTCACTATAGCAGCTCCTCAGAACATTGTAATTCCTGTATTGTAATATAATTGAAACAAGTTGTATTGTAATTACCATATTGCAAATAACCTAATCAAGACTTGGTGGAAATGCATCCACTGCATACGTATTTTCTAACTCATGAAGATCCTTTACTTTTTAGGTTCTTAATGGAAACAAAGATCCGTACCGAGTGGTTACAAACAGTTTGCCGAGACCAATTCACACTCGCTTCGTGCGACTGTACCCTCTTTCTTGGAATGACGCCCTTGTTATGAAGCTTGAGTTGTACGGTTGCATTTCTTCGTAAAGAACAATGAACAAAAATATAATAGATGAGAACAATTAATATAATTGAATATATTATTGTTAAACTAATAATTCAGTTTGTGTGCCTATTTGCAGTGTCTTGGTTAGGATGCGAGAAAAGGAGAGTCTAATTAAAGTCACCATTAGAACATCTTAATAATCTCCCCCAGAGTGCACCTGTTTTTATCAGTTTCTCATCCTCCTTAAAGGGGATCGACCCAGTATTTTTGTAGGTACACCTTCAATCTTTGAATCTCTTATGCTTAAACAAATTGATCTTTACTATAAAAACATTATAACGCAGGTAGTACACACAGTCTTAACGTTATTATGATATTATTTCTTCGCGATGGGAATAAATATCACGTGACAATGACGTCACAATAGTTTTAGCTCTGAATCGAATTTCTGCCCTTATAGGCATTTTATTTGGAAATGCTTTATGCTACGTGTACGTTGGGTGCTTGTCTTTTGTTGTGCGAAGTTTCCCAAAAAACAATTAAACTTTCTTAGGTGAAAGTCGCAAAGCTGGGAAACAACTGTTTGGGACGCTAATAACAGCAATAAAACTGGGATGGGATTGGCACTCTCGCAGGGATTTATTTTAACTTGTTTTTTTCGGAGTTCCGGTGAGGTTTCGCGTTTCGGTCGATGTTAAATTGGATTTCGCGACGTGTGGACACTAAATAAGATCGACCGAAACCAGCGTTCCTCGGAAAGACCATAAGCCGCGTCGTTCAATATGCAATACAGCTGAGTCTATTACAGATTTAACGATTTTGTTTAGTAATATAAGCTGGAAACGACAGTATTGACCGTTTTATAACTCAACTAACTCAAATACAACATCCTCGCTGCGGGCACCCAAAGAGAATATATAGTTTAAAACCACTTAAACATAGCATTTTCAAATGTATTTTAGTTCTTAAACGGTAGATATAGGCATATTTTTATCCCCTAAAATTTTTTTATCTGTTCGGATTTCGTAGCTGAGAGTCTGCTGATCCAAAAACTATAGTCGTTTTGATCCCTATAACTTGACTTACCTTTTCGAAACAGTTTCAGCCAGAAAAAAAGGCTCCTCAAAATTCTTGGTGACCTTTTAGGGTAAAAATCCGTTAGAAATGGGCAATTATTATTTTTTAGATGTCCGAAAATCCTAGGAGAGGCAGGCAAATCGGTGTCAAATCGTCTTCCGAACAGATATTTTCCGAAAATTGAAGTTGGGTGCCCCTGATCGATCAAGTGAGCGGAAGTCGAGGGATTTCTTAACACGCCACTGACAAATCGATGACTCATTTGGTTTCGGTCGATGTTATCTAGTGCTTTCCCTTTGAGGGGCACAAATATGTCCGCCGAAAACTAACAGAAACATCTGTTTTTGACTTTTCCTACTAATGCGTGAATGAATCGCTTGAGGAACTCATAAAGATTAATGTAATATTCATTCTGGGACAAGTAATGTTTAGATAGCAAAATCTCAAAAAATCAGTAACGTTCTTAACCCACGTGAGAGTTTTCCCGGCCGCCAGCTCAATGTAAAGTCACGCCAAAGCCTTGAAATTCAAGCTTCCTCTATCGCAAAACAAAGAACCCTTTCGAACCAAAACTTTGTTTAAATAAAGGTGTTCAGGTGCTTTAATACCTTATGAAACTCAGAAACTCAGAAGAATCGATAGTTTCCTCGTTTGAATATTAATGACGTCATGTGAAAACCGAGAATAAGGGCAGAAATTCGAGTTAGAGCTAAAACTATTGTGACATTATTATCACGTGATATTTATCCCGATCGCGCAAAAAATAATATCTAAGTCTATGTGTAATACATATGTTTTAATGTTATTACAATAAAGATCAATTTGTTTGAGTATAAGAGATCCAAAGCTGGAACGATATGCCTACAAAAATATTGGGTCGAGCCACCTTAAGGAAACCGGTAACATGAGGCTTTGTGCTTGCGCAATTCATTTCGAATTAGCCATTTCCTACGAGGACGATAGCAAAGTGCACGCATGTTTTTGAGAGATAGAAGTGAACTTTTTTGAACTCTGACCTGATGCAAATTGTCTCAGAAGACCTTACAAAATACAAGGGTCCGATTATATGAAAGGTAGTCTTTATGTTAGAGGGAATAATTCAACCGTTTCGCTTCTAGAAATGCCCTGGAGGCCCAAATTTGACAAAAATTCTGAACTTCATTTTGACGAATGCATTAAAGGAAATAAAGTGTTGCTAAACAGGTTCAAAAATGGTCCGGCGCAAAGCAGAATTTCGTCCACTGAATTCCGTTTACAAGTTGGAACCACATTATGAGAACTGATCAGTATTGGACGCCATCATCCACTTTGGAAGTGACGGAAGAGGTTACGGAACTTGACATCTGTACAAAATACCAGTATGAAATAGGAATGCTTGATTGAACTACACCTCAGTACTAGCCAAGGGGTTAGAAATTCTGGAGAACAAAACGATTTCCGAGGATTTTCTATAAGAAGTCTATACAGAGACCTAATTGATACTCCCGTGCACAGGTTCCCAGGAATCTTCGGGAAACAGTTTCCCTCTCCATGAGGCACAAGGTTCTTTTGATGTGAATAAACACCCACAGAAATAGCGGAAATAGACAGCTGCAGTGGTGTAGTTCTAAATAGAATTAATTGATATCCGTGAAGTCTTTGCGGCTGACGTACTCTCTTGGCTTAGGTTACCCGTTTTGACGATTGAAATATAGAGGAAACTGTTATAATATCTCGGCTTACTTCTATCTCCAGGTAGCGTTTCGATTTATAAGGATATGCAAATTTACAGCCCTCAGGAGATAAAAAAAAAATGAATATAATAATATGATAATAATGATAATGGACTTTGAAATTTAGAGACCACTTCAAGTGAGAATATTTTTTGACCTGAGGCTGAATTGTCTCGTTTTTGTTTTGTTTTATTTAATTTTTATTCGCACATTGCTAATAGTTCCTTTTAAATAGGCCAAAGAAATACAAAAACAAGTAAAAATTAACGCGGATAAAATCGAAGGCCGTTTCGGTGTCAAAAAAAAAACATGTATGGTCTTTAATCCCTTTCACGTTTATTTAAAGACCAGATACAGTTGTTCATCAAGTTGTTTTCAAAGTGGATTCTTTTTTGCCGACATCCATGCAAGTTTTAGGATTGGTTTTGCCAGAGTTTTCAGAGTGGGCCACCGTCAGCTTCCCCCTGTCTCTTCCTACAGCGGCAAGATTTAGGTTTGTACTCGTCCCGTTTAATTCTGCCACAGCATTTCTTTTTCTTAGTCGCTGGAAGCATGAGCGAAAGGAACGGTTAAACCGAGGAAGTCTCCATGCGTACATGAAAGGGTCGACCATGGAGCTTACAGATAGAAATTCGTTGGCGACGTAACGATACAAGCCAAACGCGTGAGAGGTCCGGCATGGACAAAAATATAAAATGTGTACGAAGATAAAATAAGGTAAAAAAGAACAATAAAAGACCAAAAGGATCAAAACGAATGCAATAACCATTCTGTTGTCCCTCTCCAACTGCTTTTTTCTGTTAATCGCTGTCAGGCTTGCTCTAACTTCTTGAAGTTCATTTCTTTGCAAGATAATTTTCTTGTAAATTTTCAAGTATGCTGTTGTCAAAATAAATGAGGGGACGAGGAAATGAGAGTAACAGTAAGCAAGCAAGAAATTCTCCTGTTTCACATCGGATACTGGCAGAACGGACATGACCAGCGCGTTTATCCAAATAATGGCTATGGAAATCTTTGCTTTGGAGATAGTCACTTTCTGCGGATATTGAAATGGCTTGATGATGGCAATAAATCGATCGTATGACATCGCCATCAAAGTAGATACTGCCGCGAGAATTGACACCGCTCCCAGAAAATACCCAGTTATATTAACAATAGTTAAGTCTGGTAAACCACAGTACTGGTATATCAGCTCCACGGCTCTAAGGTAGCTAACAATTCCCATGAAAAAATCCGCCACTGAAAGATTTGCGATCAGAAATACAGATGGTGTCCGTAGACAGCGGCACGGATCGCGGTAAATTGTGAAGAAGAGAGTGGCGTTACCTAGAGTAATAATGAATCCGAACGTGATGTCAGCAATTATCAGTAGCAAAAGTAACTCTGGACTCAATAACACTGAGTTAGTTGAAGGCTTCTCGCTTATGTTCGTTGCAGGCGTCGAGTTCATCATAGCCATGACGTGATCTTTAAAACAGGGTGTTGTTAGTCACGATCTAATATTCACAAGAATATGCTCCGCGATCGATATGAAGACCTCATGGTAGAATATTCTGGCGTTTTTCTGACATTCTCAATGACTTGTTTGCGATTATCTGATCTAGTGACGCACTCTGTGAATTGAAACATGACAATATACTTTACAAAAGGAACGTTCCTTGAATACCTGATTCCAAGTAGTAAATATAAATGTATTAAACGTTTACAATTATCGAGAGGAGGTACAACGCCAGGGTTTAAATACTAAATTCAGTTTCATTCATTTCTAATTAATTAGCATCAGAATTGACAAGGATCGGAGTTTATTTATAACAAAAACCTTGTGACAATATTATTGATCAAAATCATGGGGTTCCTGACAGGCTCTTCATTTCTCACGAAAGTAATTTGCTCTGAGACACAAATTGACTCACTGCTTTAGGAAAATTTATGAGCACGTACCTCAAATGAGCTAAGAACGAAATCAATTGTTTTATGATTCTGAGAAACTACCACCTGACGATAGAAACACCAAGGAGGCAATTATAACAAGGTCTACAAGCGTAGATTTGCAAAATAATAAAAAACTTAGCTTCGAAAGAAAAATACCAAGTTCAGTCGTTTTGGGCAGTGATCTATTGGTTTTTAATTGTTAATTCAGATGTCAGTGGCAAAGATAGTTTACCATAAAACGTGTCTTGTAGAATATTTACTCTGGCTGACGTTAACACCTGGGTATTTTAAGTTTTGTGTTTTCCTAATTAGAATTACAGTTAAGAGCATGGACATTTAAACTTAAGGTAACTGTCAGGTCATGTCTTGTAGTATTTTAAAACTGATATGCATGTGTTTCTGGGCAAAATATCACTCAAACCGGGGGTATAAATGAACACATCAAGGAACCCCTGGTAGACATCTTAGAAACCCTAAGGGGCAGCAGTTATTTAGGACTCTTTCCTATGTCAGAACTAACCGGCTGGAACGGTCATTTTGAGCTGTTTAATAGCTAGCCTTTATTATTGATTCAATTTTTATCGGCTCCAGTCCCCCGGGTCACCCCCGGCATAGATAGAATATAGATAGGGCCAACAAGAAGAAAACATAAAATGTTTGTTTGCTTACGAACTGAGTAACCACTCTATTTCCTCATTCTCATCTTCCCACTGATTAACGTTATATTGAATAACAGGCATAGAATAGCATTAATAAAAAATATAAGTACACTAAACGCTGGAGAGAGAAGTGATTGAAATCGTTCTGGGAGGGTTCTTTTTGTAGGCAGCATCTGCAGCCGCAAGACATTTGCATCAGAAAAAGCCTTTCTTAGTAAAACGAGGATTAACGTAAATTTGTCTTTCTCAGTAATTCCTAGTAAAAAACCACTGCTCAGATTCTACAACAAACTGAACGTAGATCTAAAACGCACCACTGAACCATTTCAGTACCGTATTTATCCGATTGGGCGTTTTTTTGAGGCTGGCTGCTTATTAAATTTTCACCATTTTCAGCAAGTGTAGAAAAAACGAAAAATAAACGGTAATAACGAAACACGAAGATGTAATAAAGCAAGGTTGCTGTAGAATACTTTGAAGAAAACTCCGTCTTCTTCTTTCTCCTGCCTTTAGGAAGGGCGCTTATTCGAGGTGGGTACTAATTCGAGGTTGGGCGCTTATTCGAATAAATACGGTATTCCTATATGTGGAAGGCCACATAGAGTTCCTGTTCCATTTATGCATCAACATTTTCCTAGGAGCAATGTTCTGTGAATATACCTGATTTAAATATAGGAACATTTAATTGACAATGGTTTGTGTATTGTTTTGAATGCGATAAGTGCATCATGCCCTCATTGTCCAAAATGTTACATCTTATGAATACCTTATAACAGCGTACTTAAAAGCGTCCCAAATTGTACATTGGTTGGTTATTTAACATTAATTGAGCTAAAAAATCAAAAAATGAAAGAAAGAAATCGTTTTAAAAATCATATTGAATTTTAAAAAAGAAAACTTCGTCTTTGTTAGAAATTCTTCCGTATCCTAGTGTTCGGAAGATGGCTACCACAGTAGATTATTACTGAGGTATAGAATAATAACAAGACGATTAAAGATCATCGAACAGACATAATACGTAATAATTAAATACTTTCTTACACCCACTTATCATACACTGAATACGGCCTACACGCAGGTCAGCGGTAAACAGATATTCGTTATTCCGTCTCGCAAAGGGCCCTTGTCCTTTGGCCGTCTCCCATTGGAAAAATTTTCCTGATTTTCTACCTGCGATTCACCTGAAGGTTGCTCACGTACTGTTAATGGTAAGTCAGAGACTTGAGATTTTCTCTTCTTTGCACGCTTTACAAACACCACCAGGAGGCATATCAATAAGGTTACGACTGCGCCTGCAACGAAACTTCCCACCGCCACGCCAGGTACTAAGCTGTTTGAACCATTTAAGCTCTTAGTATCTCCTGTGAGTGAAAAAGACCGAGATGGTAGCTTTATCTTGTAAGAGTTATACAAATGAGTTCTCATTTAGAGCTTAGGTTTGAGAAAAATGTATCGATTTAGACATTTTTGTTAAGGAAAATTTGTACTCTAATGATAAAAAAAAGATATGGGTTATTTGCTCTTAGGCTTAAATTTGAAACATAGTTAAACTTAAAAACTGTCACCTTCAAAACTTTACAAGACTTAAAGAACTTACCCTTGGCCGGTATTGTTGTCGTGGGTATTTGGGTTGTAGTTTTCGAGTTCTTTGGTACTACGGTATGTTTTGTTGCTGTAATTCTGTTCATACTTGGGCGACCCCCATGGCTTTTCATATCTGGTGTGACATATTCCCAAGACGACGATTTTGACGGTTGTACTGACGATGTTATAAGTTCGTATAACGATGACTCTAGTCCATCAGTGGCAGCTGACGCGTGTGATGATGTTGATCCCGGCACAGATTTTGACGGAGAAAATGGTACTGATGTTAACACAAAAGTTGACACTTTTAAAGGCTGCGGAGATGGCACTGAGAGAGAGAGTGACTCTGATACTGATGAAGGCGTCAATGATACAGATATTGCTGCGGATGAGTCCAATGATGATATTGTAACCGTTGTTGATGATGCTAACGACGCCCAGGCTGATATAGACACTTCTGACGTTGATGCTGGGACAGTTATTAACGAAGATGTTGCTGGGAATAATTCGGGAGGGGATCCCGACGTAAATGATGACGGAATTGGTACCAATATAGATGACACTGAAATGGAGTGTGTCATTGACGTTAATTCTAATGATGCCATGGATAATGGTAACGTCGATTTTGATGCTATAAATAACGAGGATGGCGATACAGGCTCGAATACTGATTGCAGCACAGAGGTGGATGACGTTGGATAAGCTGCTTTTGATGGAGGCATTGTCACTGATGTCGACACTGGATTGGATTTCAGTTGTTGTTTTGACACTGGCGACGAAGAGTACATTGTCATTGAAGCTGAAGGTGCAGCTAACCTCGATGCTGATATCGTTATTGAAATAGATGTTGTAGGTGACAGAAACGATAATTTTGAAGCAGCTATTGATGTAGATCTTGATAGTGACACTGAAAACGAAGCTGCTAACGACACTGGTGCTGCTGATGATATTGACTGAGTCGTTAATAATGTTACTGATGATGAGGCTGTTAGATAGAATGATGATTGTGTACCTGAGAAGGATGGTGTTGGTAAAACTGAAACTGATCGTGCTGCTGAAGATGGTGCTAAAAGAAAAATTGAAGAGGATGTCGGTGGTGTTACTGTTACCGGTAGTAGCGTGGACATTGATGATGATAGAGGAAAAAACCTTGATGCTGTTGGCGATACTGAAACTGATGCTGAATTCACGATAGGTAATGTTACTGACTTTGACGCTACAAGCGACCCCGGCAAATATGTTTTCAGCAATGATGTTGCCGCAAGTGATACATGCACTGACCCTGAGAGTTGCTCTGACATAGATTTTGAGGATGACATTGACGACAGTCCGGAATGTGCTCGTGACAATGGTGCTGATGGTGACGCTAACATGGATGCCGTTGATACCAATGGTATTGATGATAGTTTTGACACCGACACAGATGGTGTCTTTGACAGTAGCGCCGAAGGTAAAACTAGTATTGATTTTAATGAGGAGTCTGATGCAGATGATGACACTGACAGGGATTCTGGTTTTGACTCTGAAACAGAAGGTAGATTTGCTGGCTTCAGGGCTGACGATAAAACTATTAGAAATGTGAGCGACAGAGACACTGATAATGAATGTGAAACTGACGTGGATGTTGTGTTTGACAATGACATTGAAGGCATTGCTTGCTTCGAGCCTGATGCAGACAGTGACAGGGGTGTTGTTTGTATTACTGATGATCGCGACGCTGACATAGATTTTGTCTGTGACAATAAACTTGACGGTGACACTGTCAGTGATTGTAATGCAGACAATGATGCCAATGATAATACTGTCAGAGATGATGGGCTAGTCATTGGTACTGATGCCGAATATTCTGACAAGGATTTTGTTGGTGATAATGACACTAATGATGATCGTAACACTGGTACCGATGGTATTGCTGATTCTGGGGCAGGAAGAAATATTGACACTGATGCCAGTGGTGATACTGATAAAGTCGTCGCTGATAATTCTGCACTCGGTAGTAACACTGACAAAGAAAAACGCAGTTGCTGTTTTGACCTTGACACTGAAAGAGACACTGGCACGGATGTCGTGTTAGACAATTTTGCCGATGGTAATACAGACAGCGGTCTTGGTGTCGACTCCGACATTGATGTTGACTCTGACAATGACAATGTTTCTGAACGTGTTCGTGACAATGATGCTAATAGTGACACTGACAAGGATGCTGTTGACGCTGACACTGATGCTGATTTTACTACCAATTTTGTTGCAGAATTCGTTACTAATAGTGATACTGACGAGGATTTTTGTAGCGACACTGATGCCGACAGAGATGCTGATTGTGATTCTGACACAAGTGATGGAAGAGTTGGAGACACAGATATATAAGGGGCTCCCGGTGAAACTGCCGTTGATGTATTAGGTGATGTTGATCGTGCCTCTTCAGCAGATATTGTGGGTATCAATGTATTAGATGTTAATGGTAAAGCTGACGCTAAGTGTGTAGCAGGAATAGGAGCTGATGGTGTCAGTGACACTAACGCTGACCAGTTAGTCAACAATGATACCGGTGGTAACACGGACATCGATTTTGACACTGACACGGTTGCTATTTTCTCTAGTGATAGCGATACTAATAGAGCTTCTGACATTAAAGCTGGGGAAGTTATTGAAAGCGACCCTTGCACGTAGGCTCACTTTGATAATGTTCCCGAAGTTAATGGAGATTTTAGCCTTGACGTCGACCCTGACACGGATGTTGGCTGTGATATTGACAATGATCCTGAACTTGTTCGAGACAATCGTACTGATAGTGACACTAATGTAGATTTTTCTACTAAATTGTACGAAGAAATTGTTTGTGTCGATGTTGGTAGCGTTACTGATACTGCCGATGGTGCTGCATTTGATGCTGATTGTGATAACGACGCAAGTGGTGGAGTAGTTGGAAATACAGACAATGAAGCGACTGCTGACACCGGTGATATTGGTGGCACTGAAATTGATGAATTAGGTGAAGATGATGCTGATCGTCTATTTGGCAAACGTGTCGGTGGTATTGTTATGTATGCTGTCGGTGACGCTGTTGCCGATTGTGTTACAGGAATGGCAACTGATGGTGACAATGAAACCGATGCTGTTGTTGCTGGTGACATTGATTGTGAAGCTGACAGGGTTGCTGGTTTTGCAAGTGATAGAGATACCGATGGAAATTTTGACGTTGATGCTGGGACAGTTATTATCGAGGAAGATGTCGCTGAGAATAATTCCTGAGGAGATGCCGACACGAATGATGACAGAATTGGTACCGATATAGATGACAATGAAATGGAGGGTGTCATTGACGTTAATTCTAATGATGCCATCGATAATGGTAACTTCGATTTTGATGCTATAAATAACGAGGATGGTGATACAGGCTCGAATACTGATTGCAGCACAGAAGTGGATAATGTTGGATAAGCTGCTTCCGATGGAGGCACTGTCAATGATGTAGACACTGGCTTTGATTTCAGTTGTTGTTGTGACACTGGCGACAAAGAGTACATTATCATTGAAGCTGAACGTGCAGTTAACCTCAATGCTGATTGTGATAACGACGCACGTAATGGAATAGTTGGAGATACAGACCATGAAGCAATTGCTGACACCGATGATATTGGTGGCACTGAAACTGATGAATTAGGTGAAGATGATGCTGATCGTCTATATGGCAAACGTGTCGGTGGTATTGTAATATGTGCTGTCGGTGACGCTGTTGCCGATGGTGTTACAGGAACGGCAACTGATGGTGACAATGAAACCGATGCTGATGGTGCCGGTGACATCGATTGTGAAGCTGACAGTGTTACTGGTTTTGCTAGCGATA
The DNA here is from genome assembly GCF_958299795.1 of Porites lutea. Lineage (NCBI taxonomy): Eukaryota > Metazoa > Cnidaria > Anthozoa > Scleractinia > Poritidae > Porites > Porites lutea. The sequence goes on from NC_133209.1 coordinate 32,508,015, forward strand.
GAGATACCAATGGAACTTCTGACGTTGATGCTGGGACAGTTATTGATGAAGATGTCGCTGAGAATAATTCCGGAGTGGATCCCGACGCAAATGATGACGGAATTGGTACCAATATAGATGACACTGAAATGGAGGGCGTCATTGACGTTAAATCTAATGATGCCATCGATAATGGTAACTTCAATTTTGATGCTATAAATAACGAGGATGGCGATACAGGCTCTAATACTGATTGCAGCACAGAGGTGGATAACGTTGGATAAGCTGCTTTCGATGGAGGCACTGGCACTGTTGTCGACACTGGATTGGATTTCAGTTGTTGTTTTGACACTGGCGACCAAGAGTACATTGTTATTGAAGCTGAAGGTGCAGCTAACCTCGATTCTGATGTCGTTATTGAAAAAGATGTTGTAGGTGAAAGAAACGATAATTTTGAAGCAGCTATTGATGTAGATCTTGATAGTGACACTGAAAACGAAGCTGCTAACGACACTGGTGCTGCTGATGATATTGACTGAGTCGTTAATAATGTTACTGATGATGAGGCTGTTAGATGGAATGATGATTGTGTAACTGAGAAGGATGGTGTTGATGAAACTGAAACTGATTGTGCTGCTGAAGATTGTGCTGAAAGAAACACTGAAGTGGATGCCGGTGGTGACACTGTTATCGGTAGTAGCGCGGACGATGATGATGATAGAGGAAAAAACCTTGATGCTGTTTTTGATACTGAAACTGATGCTGAATTCACGATAGGTAGTGCTACTGACTTTGACACTGAAAGCGACCCCGGCAAAGATGTTGTCAGCAGTAATGTTGGCGAAAGTGACATATGCACTGATCCTGACAGTTGCTCTGACATAGATTTTGATGGTGACATTGACGACAGTCCGGAATGTGCTCGTGACAATGGTGCTGATGGTGACGCTAACATGGATGCCGTTGGTACCAATGGTATCGATGATAGTTTTGACACCCACGCAGATGGCGTCTGTGACAGTAGCACCGAAGGTAAAACTGTTATTGATTTTAATATGGACTCTGATGCAGTTGTTGACACTGACATGGATTTTGGTTTTGATTCTAAAAATGAAGGTACATTTGCTTGCTTCAGGGCTGACCATGAAACTGTTAGGAATGTGGGTGACAAGGACACTGATAATGAATGTGAAACTGACATGGATGTTGTGTTTGACAATGATACTGAAGGCATTGCTTGTTTCGAGACTGATGCAGAGAGTGACAAGGGTGTTGTTTGTAATACTGATGATTGCGACGCTGACATAGATTTTGTCTGTGACAATAAACTTGACGGTGACACTGTCAGCGATTGTAATGCAGACACCGATACCAATGATAATGCTGGCAAAGATGATGGTCGAGACATTGTCACTGATGCCGAATATTCTGACAAGGATTTTGTTGGTGATAATGACTCTGATGATGATCGCGTTACTGTTATTGATGTTGAGTGTGACACGGAAATTGAAGGCACTACTGAAAAAGATTCCGATGGTGACTCTGACACCGACGCTGGTAGTGATACTGATGACACTTCCAGTGACGATGCTGAAAATGAAGCTGATGGTGCCGTTTGTGAAACCAACAGGGTTGAGGGCATGAATAGGGTGGTTGTGGGTGACAGCAATGCCGATGCCGATACAAATGCTACTGGTAACAAGGAGAATAATGTTGGTACTAACATTGAGACTGTCTGAGACACCGACGCCAATGCTGCTGATGATTTTAACAATGTTTCTTCCTGTGATGCGAACTCAGATCCTAAAGATGCTACGAATGACGATAATGGCGATACTGGCTCTACGAATGACTGTAGCAGAGACATGCGTTTTGTTGTCGACCATTCTGATAAATGGAATGCTGATTGAGATAAAGACAAGGAAGGTGTTGGTGAAACTGGTACCGATGGTGCTCCTGATACTGGGGCAGAAAGAAATATTGACACTGATGCCAGTGGTGATACTGATAAAGTCGTCGATGATAATTCTGCACTCGGTAGTACCACTGACAAAGAAAAACGCAGTTGCTGTTTTGAACTTGACACTGAAAGCGACACTGGCACGGATGTCGTGTTAGATAATTTTGGCGATGGTAATGCAGACAGTGGTCTTGATGTCGACTCCGACATTGATGTTGACTCTGACAATGACAATGTTTCTGAACGTGTTCGTGACAATGATGCTAATAGTGACACTGACAAGGATGCTGTTGACACTGACACTGATGCTGATTTTACTACCAATTTTGTTGCAGAATTCGTTACTAATAGTGATACTGACGAGGATGTCTGTAGCGACACTGATGCCGACAGAGATGCTGATTGTGATTCTGACACAAGTGATGAAATAGTTGGATACACAGATAAATAAGGGGCTCTTGGTGAAACTGCCCCTGACGTTTTAAGTGATGTTGATCGTGCCTCTTCAGCAGATATTGTGGGTATCAATGTATTAGATGTTGGTGGTAAAGCTGACGTTAAGGGTGTAGCAGGAATCGGAGCGGATGGTGTCAGTGACACTAATGCTGACCGGTTAGTCAACAATGATACCGGTGGTAACACGGACATCGATTTTGACACTGACACGGTTGCTATTTTCTCTAGTGATAGCGATACTAATAGAGCTTCTGACATTAAAGCTGGGGCAGTTATTGAAAGCGACCCTTGTACGGAGGCTGACGTTGATAATGTTGCCAAAGTTAATGAAGATTCTCGCCTTGACGTCGACCCCGACACGGATGTTGGTTGTGATATTGACAATGATCCCGTACTTGTTCGTGACAATTGTACTGAAAGTGACACTAATGTAGATTTTTCTACTAAATCGTACGAAGAAATCGTTTGTGCCGATGTTGGTAGCGTCACTGATACTGCCGGTGGTACTGCACTTGATGCTGATTGTGATAACGACGCAAGTGGTGGAGTAGTTGGAAATACAGACAATGAAGCGACTGCTGACACCGGTGATATTGGTGGCACTGAAACTGATGAATTAGGTGAAGATGATGCTGATCGTCTATATGGCAAACGTGTCGGTGGTATTGTAATATGTGCTGTCGGTGACGCTGTTGCCGATGGTGTTACAGGAACGGCAACTGATGGTGACAATGAAACCGATGCTGATGGTGCCGGTGACATCGATTGTGAAGCTGACAGTGTTACTGGTTTTGCTAGCGATAGAGATACCAATGGAACTTCTGACGTTGATGCTGGGACAGTTATTGATGAAGATGTCGCTGAGAATAATTCCGGAGTGGATCCCGACGCAAATGATGACGGAATTGGTACCAATATAGATGACACTGAAATGGAGGGCGTCATTGACGTTAAATCTAATGATGCCATCGATAATGGTAACTTCAATTTTGATGCTATAAATAACGAGGATGGCGATACAGGCTCGAATACTGATTGCAGCACAGAGGTGGATGACGTTGGATAAGCTGCTTTCGATGAAGGCACTGGCACTGTTGTCGACACTGGATTGGATTTCAGTTGTTGTTTTGACACTGGCGACCAAGAGTACATTGTTATTGAAGCTGAAGGTGCAGCTGACCTCGATGCTGATATCGTTATTGAAATAGATGGTGTAGGTGACAGAAACGATAATTTTGATGCAGCCATTGACGTAGATTTTGATAGTGACACTGAAAACGAAGCCGCTAACGACACTGGTGCTGCTGATGATATTGACTGAGTCGTTAATAATGTTACTGATGATGAGGCTGTTAGATGGAATGATGATTGTGTAACTGAGAAGGATGGTGTTGATGAAACTGAGACTGACTGTGCTGCTGAAGATTGTGCTGAAACTGTTACCGGTAATAACGCGGACATTGGCGGTGATAGAGGAAAAAACCTTGATACCGTTGGCGATACTGAAACTGATGCTGATTTCACAATAGGTAGTGTTATGGACTTTGACGCCAAAAGCGACCCCGGCAAAGACGTTTTTAGCAATGATGTTGCCGAAAAAGATACATGAACTGACCCTGACAGTTGCTCTGACATGGATTTTGAGGGTGACATTGATGATAGTCCAGAATGTGCTCGTGACAATGGTGCTGACGGTGACGCTAACATGGATGCCGTTGATACCAATGGTATCGATGATAGTTTTGACAGCGACAGAGGTGGTGTCTCTAACAATCCCTCCGAAGGTAAAACTGTTATTGTTTTTAATGTGGACTCAGATGTAGATGGTGACACTGACAGGTATTCTGGTTTTGATTCTGAAAAAGAAGGTACATTTGCTTGCTTCAGGGCTGACCATGAAACTGTTAGGATTGTGGGCGACAGAGACACTGATAATGAATGTGAAACTGACATGGATGTTGTGTTTAACAATGACATTGAAGGCACTGCTTGTTTCGAGACTGATGCAGAGAGTGACAAGGGTGTTGTTTGTAATACTGATGATCGCGACGCTGAGATAGATTTTGTCTGTGACAATAAACTTGACGGTGACACTGTCAGCGATTGTAATGCAGGTACCGATGAAAATACTGGCAAAGATAATAGTCGAGACATTGTCACTGATGCCGAATATGCTGACAAGGATTTTGTCGGTGGTATTGACACTGACGATGATCGTGACACTGTTATTGATGTTGTATGTGACAATGAAATTGAAGGCACTACTGAAAAAGATTTCGATGGTGACTTTGACATCGACGCTGGTAGTGATACTGATGACACTTTCAGTGATGATGCCACTTGTGAAACCAGCAGGGTTGAGGACATGAGTAGGGGTATTGTGGGGGACAGCAATGCCGATGCCAATGCAAATGCTAATGGTGACAGTGAGAATAATGTTGGTACTAACACTGAGACTGTCTGAGACACCGACGCCAATGTTGCTGATGATATTAACAATGTTTCTTCCCGTGATTTGGATTCAGATGCTGAAGATGCCACTGATGGTGATGTCGATTGTAAAGTGGACATTAATGCTGATCTAGAAGGTGATGGCCAGACTGATTTTGACGTTTCTGCTGACAATGACACAGAAGGCGACAACGGCACCAATGTCGTCGCTAGCGATTCTATTGAAGCTGATGTCGAAGTTTCCGATGGTGTTTGTAATTGTGTTTGAGACGGTGTCGAATACGAAGATTGGAACTGTAGGCAAATCACCAAGATGCTCAAGACGATCATTACAGGTCCTGTAATTAAGGAGAAAATGAAACAAAATTAAATAGAAACAATAAATACAATATTGTTACTCTAGCCTGAAGTTCTAATATTCTGATGATAGAAAACTAAATTGCGCGCAGAGAATTCTATGACATATCTTTGAAAATAAAAAAAAATCGTTTTTTTTTCTATTTAAGTCGAAAGAATTTTGGCGGGTAGTCGAAAACGTTAGTAATTGGATGGACTTTTGGTCAAGACTCGTAAGCATTAGTAACTAAATCATTTAGCTTTATGCTGGACACCGGAACGCGACTATGCTCATGAAAGTGGTGAAAGAAATCGAACAAAACATAACTTGAGTGCCCTCCCTATATCTGTAGATTATTTTTGTTGATACTTCCCGTGAAAGTAGTTGGCATATTTTAATGTTCCCCTTATAATGCTTTTTTTTCCCTTGCGTCTTGATACCGGTTACTGAAAACTCCGTTTGCAAGAAACAATTCTGTTTGAATTCATTATGAGTGTGTGAAACATAACAGCACCATAAAAGCTTGATTGCTTGTTACTGGGTTTTCGTGTGACCATCGGTGAATTTAACTCAGACATGCAATATTATTTCAGCGTCATGCATGCTGTATTACAGTAGCACTAAATGAATTTGTTCAACTGCACGGGGAACCAGGGCTCAAGAAAAAAGAACTGGATGATTTACCTGTTCGTCTGTGTCTTTCTTTCCTCGTTTTGGAAGGAAAACGATTTAAATGTGTTGGATCGAAGACGCCTTCTCTGTTCGATAATTTTTAAAACACAATCGCTTAATGCACTGAAGTCCTTAGTTGTCGTTAACGACGTTAAAGGCTACAGTTTCTGGGATTTATTCATTCCCCGGTGGTGAGTTACGGGTTAAGAGTTTTACATTTTGTTAAAACGAATTCTCTCCGAACCTTGGAGAGTTAACAGAGTAGTTAATTCAGGCTAAAACTCGAGACGTTAATCAGTGGCAACTTATCAGTTTCCGACGCGTTTAAAGAGATTATATTTTTATTAACTATCTACGTCCTGAGACAAATCCCGTCAAAAACGACGAAAGAAAGACACAAAGTAAACGAACAGGTAAATCATTTCAAAAGCACTGGCTGGAATGAATAATGCATCAGTCAATTCCAGCTGCGCCCAGCACCCCCCCCCCCCCCCCTCCCCGGGCTACTGCGGGGCATTTGCCCGCCTCGTCAGTCCCGGGGGTGGGGCATTTGCAAATTTTGTGCTGCCCGGGGGCCAGGCATTTGCCAACCCCGGGGCCATTCCTGAGCTTTTGACACGCACGCGGTTTCCTTTCAGAAAATAACTACACAGAGGATTTTACTGGGAAAGAAAGCAGATTGGCTCATCTGTCAAGGACAGGGAAAATTGAAGAGGTTTGTAAAGGCATGTTCTTGATTTTATGCATGCATTTCTTCATTACTTATCGAGCCAAAATTACATAGCGAAATCGGGAGCTATCGACGTGAATCAACGTTTTTTGGTTATTGAATCAAATTATTTGAAAAACATCCTTTCATATTTATAAAACTATTCATAACATATAAACTTGACAGTGCTCTATTATTTAAACGTCAATAATTTTACATTAATACTAAATTCATTAATACTAAAATTATAGACTGGTGCATGTCGTTGCGGCGTGAAGTCTTAATTAGAATCATAGCACTATTACATAGGAAGACGTTAATTGAAACAAAAAATTGCACATTAAAATGCTTAAAACGGCACTATTCGACTATGCGAGCAATGAAAAATGTTGCAGTGTTTACGGAGGACGGGGCATTTGCCCTCTTTTTTCGTCCCCACTCCGGGGGATTTGACAGCTCAAGAGTCCCCACCCCGACGAATTTGCCATCCAAGACAAAAAAAATGCTATTGCCCGGGGGTCAGCCCGGGGGGGCGCTGGGCGCAGCTGGAATTGACAGATGCATAAGTTATAAAGCGCCCATGGCGCTTGATTTCCCTGTTTACAAGAGAATGAAGTGAACGTGTTACCATGGATACAACCAAATAAACGTACGCTAACAACTTATGAATCTACTTCCGCATGGGTTTTTTATTGTAAAAATCCAGCAACGGACATATACGCTACGCTTTTTTCCCCTCGTCTCTTTTAACACAACATGCATGTGTGTTAGGACATCTAACAAATTACCAACAATTTGACAACCGCTTCCTTTTAAAGGTTTTCCCAGGGCCGCAAATATTTACATTAACCTGTTATTTCCTATTTTGCTATTTAGTGTGTGAGAATTATTGAGTCGGTAGTTTCCAAAACAGGCAACGTTAAATATTGTGAGTAAACGAGACGACAACCTTTCAGACGAATTGCACAACTAAGCAATACATAAGAAAAACGTGAAAGAAAAGAAAAACATCATAAAGGAATTTTCCTTGAGAGCATTTTTGAGCAGGTGGAAATAGTGTTGGTTAAAACTTTCGTGTTTTACAAAAATCTAGATCTAGTCTTAATTGCCCTATTTCTTCAGAGCTGTTAGTTCATTCAACTTTAAATGTGTCAAATGCAAGGGCAAAAGAGCTGTTGGGTTTTATGCTGAAAAGCATTAAGCGTCCTATACGTAGGTCCTAATTTAAGGTGTATTTCTAATGTAAGACTTATACTCAAATTAGCTACAATTACCTGAGATAGCTGGCATGAAGTGGTACCTACTTTACTAGTTTATCAAAAAAAAAAACATTGTATGAGTTGGCTGTCCGTTTGAGAGCATGAGGGATTTTCTTGCCCATTTATGTAATAAGAGAACTTATCCCCGAGCCGTATTAAGAGGAAGTGTCTTTTAGCATGTCACTGATAAACAGGTTACTGAGCTCACCATATTTTCTTTCATAAGGGCAAGTCTTTCGTGATCCCAACATTATGGTAGTCTATCCTGGGATAGTTCAGTTATTAACTCTTTGCAGTAGGTATGCATAGTACCAAAGAGAACCGCAAATACTTCCTATAAGGTAGTGTCTTTAAGTGTACATATTCTTATGTGATGTTTTTTCCAACATTTCACATAAAAGATCACCTGTCAGACATCAAACATGTTTAAGAACCAATATTCACTTAAAGCCAAGGGCAAAATATCCATGTTATTGACATAGCGGCTTTAAATTGCATTAAGTTCCGAGTTCTTGCATTTATTTTGTGATAATAGGGCCTTTTACCTTTCTGGCTTTTTTCTAAGGAAAAGAGAGAAGAGAAATCTTCAATCTCAAAATTTTACTATCTATGCTTTTAAATGCCTGTGTTAGTTAACATTTCCGATTAGTAAGCGATCAGGGAAAAAATACAGTGGAAGGATTGCAGAAAGTAATATTAAATAATAATTATAACAAATTGAACTTGTCAATATGGGTAAATGTTCCTTGAACTCTTTACCATGAGCAGTATGGTGATGGATTTTTATAGAGAATTAACTATGGATACTCGCTTTTAACACACCGCATAAAGCTTATTCAAATGTTTCACCATTTTTAAAGCATCGTCCCTCAGGCCATCATTTTACTAATTCTCATAACCTTCTACTTGATTAGGCATTGTTACTATTATAAGAAAATTGACGTTGATCACTGTTGTTAAAAAAGAGTTCGATCTTAGGGAGCCAATTAGTAGGCCACTTTTGTATTAGGCATTGTTCCAAAAACAATTATAGAAGTTCGATTCACTTGACTAAGCCTACCTGCAGCCTTAAGGCATTTCGTTATTAACTTATTTGTTGCCAACCACGGGCGGATCTAGAGGGAGGGTGCAGGGGGTGGGCACCCCCCCCCCCCCCCCAAGATAACCTGCGGTTTTCTAATACAACTGGTATTCTGCAAAAAAAAAACTATGTGGTTTATTACTGTGGAAGTAGAGCAAGAGACGAGTGCACCCCCTCCTAAAAAAAATCCTAGATCCGCCCCTGCCAACTTATCCCTTAGTGCAGTCGTGAATACTGAATGAGTTCATTCTGTGTGCACCAGTCAACGAAGATGAATTTGCCAGAGCGATTTTACTTAACACAGAAAATAGACAGTGTAGCGGTTACACCCTGGCTAATTTTATTGTTTTCTGATGTTTACTTATAGTATTGGAATGATTGCACCGTTTTGGTGCACCAATGATATGGCCCACGGGAAATCAACAAAACATCTGGAGTTCACTTTTTCTATAAAAGCTCTTTCTTTTCACCCGAGAACTAGCATACTTGCACAGAAACATATCTTCTAATACTTGAAATGGTTATACTGCTGAAAATCAAGAGGAGAGACTTTTTTTCAACGAGACAGCATTCCTATTTGGTGTCACGCACTGTGAAAACTCGGAAGTTCAAATTGCTGCATTTTCGAAATGAAACGTGCTATACTCAACGGAAACTTGTACAAAAATTTACTTTTTCTTAATCTTCAACCTAGTGTAAATAAGAATTCGTAAAACCTCGCTATTTTTACTTTACAATTTGATGACGTCACTATGAAAACCATCTATATTTATTTGATGGTATATATACCAGGCGAGAAAATTGATTGTGTTAAGGTAGTTTTATTCCAAAACATTTTTAATTAAACTCGCAGTATATTGGATTTCCTTTATTTTTTTTTACTATAAATTATGCTCACTGAACTGTCTTACAAAATAAAATAGTATAAATGCTGAACCGTTGAGAAATTCTTAAGAAATTAACCCGACATTTGTAGATCGACGCCGATCTACAAAATCCTACCGAATGCCCCTTTCTTGGCCAATATTAACAAGAAATCGTTTCATATGGACTTTGCATTTAGTTGTTTTCATGCAACCTTTGTGTTAAGTTCTAGCAGTTTCATGCAATAAATAGATATATAAAAAAAATTGCTTTGGGCATATTTCCAGATCCCCTTGAAGGGAAAGTTCATTTATTGTTTGAATATGACATGAATCTTATTTTTGCCCACTATAAATGACAAGATGCGAAATCAGTTTAGTTTCTAGCATAAAATAAACTAAGACAAAAAAAGAGAAAAGAATACTTCAAATTCACTCCTTGATTCAGGAGTTTATTTATTTATTGATTTATAAACTTCGCCAAGAGGCCTGGATCACACACAGAGTGATCAACTAACAAGAAGAACAATACTAAGAAACGACAAAAAAAGAAATGCCAATGCAAAAACAGAATTGGGGAGGACATCGATAAAAAATCAACAACACGTACGATCGAGCATGCTGTTCTTTGGCGGACTAGTATGGCACTTAATACTCACACTCTTATAGGTCTGGGGGGTGTCGATATCATAAACAGACTTAGCTATAGTGAGATGCATGTAGTAATTAAAAAGATCCCTCTTAAAGTGCTCTACTGAACAGCCAGTGTTTCGGAGGTGGGCTGGTAAAGTATTCCAGATTCTTGGGGTTCTACGGTAAAAACTGTTCTCAAAGGAGACGGTGTTGGCCCTAATCGTATTCAACAGCGTTCCCTTGGAGGAGACAGTACGCCTGGGTCTAGTGGAATTGATGACTGAAATAAAAGGGTTGTTGAGGCCTCAAATGTAATAAATGACCCTAAATGTAATAAAGGTCCTAAGTGTAATAACTTTTGGCCCTAAATGTAATAAAGGTCCTAAGTGTAATAACTTTTGGCCCTAAATGTAATAAAGGTCCTAAGTGCAATAACTTTTGGCCCTAAATGTAATAAAGTCCTAAGTGTAATAACTTTTGGCCCTAAATGTAATTAAGGTCCTAAGTGTAATAACTTTCGGCCCTAAATGTAATAAAGTCCTAAGTGTAATAACTTTTGGCCCTAAATGTAATAAAGGGTCTAATTATATGTGTAATAGGTTTTAGCCCTATATAATGGATACATGTATGTAGTATAACAGCCCGAAACTTGATAAAGTCCCTGACTAAAACATGCGACGATATTAACGTTATAGCCAGGTGGCGATTCACTTTCTTCGCCCTATTGTAGTCTTCATAGATATTCATTAACTTAGAAAGCGGCTAGAGCGCTCAAGAAGTAGGAGAAACACATAAATTAACTACGTCTCGATCGTGTTTCCTACTACATCCCTACATCGTGAAACGCGAGTCCTAAACAAATGGAATCTACACAAAAGTTTTCAAAATACAGTAGTAATTTAGTAATTGAAGGAAGTATTAATGTTCATTAGAAACAATCGTGGTAAATTGACTACTTTTGCCTATAGGGATTTTTAATGTTGCGCCAAAAAAAATTTTTTTTTAATCATTTTCCAAAAGAGTATGTCGGTCGGTCCATACAGAATGCTGTGAACACGAAGTTATATATAAACAGCAAGATATTAAGGGCAGTATATCTTTATAGTTTCTCTGACTTCCCGACTTTGATTTTAATTTCTACCAGGAGTACTTCTTGAAGTGAATTTTTATGCTAACTTTTTTTTCCAGGATTTCACCACATGAATGAAATGACATTTTCAAATAACAGCTGGCTTTCCTGTTTTTCTAGCGAGTATATAAGGAACTCTTCTTTGAAGACCCAAAATCTTTTTTAGAGTTAAGAAGAAGAAGAAGAAGAAGAAGAAGAAGAAGAAGAAGAAGAAGAAGAAGAAGAAGAAGAAGAAGAAGAGGAAGAAGAAGAAAATGATAATTGTAATTGTGATGATAATGGTGTTGGTGATGATAATGCCGGTCCAACCAGTCAACTTCCAAATGAAATACTCGACAAAATAGTAGACTTATATGTGTTGTCCACGACTGTGCTCACACGATGGGTGGCTCCTCCTAAAATGTTCTGCAATTGGTATAGGATTTAATGGAGCGGAAACCAATTGTGGAATTGCACGCATTTTAGGCATCCTACTGATGAACAGTTGGGACACGTAGATATATTTTTTAGCAGCTACTATAATTGACAGTCTGTCTACTTTGAATAAGTATTTTTGTCACCTATATTTCCCTTTGCCAGCTTGGTAAACCCTTTTAAAAAACTCACAATGCGTTATTCTTGTCGGCTACCACGAATAAGCTACAACCATCGCGACACTGTGCGATTTTACGAAATAAGACCGATTTCAGAAGCACCTGGCAAATAGCTATTTACGCGTTGAGTGGACCTCATATTTCAATGCTAGGTTTTTATTATGTAAAACCCCTCCCCTCTACAATGTTTCAGGTCTCTTCTTATCATACAATATTTTCACATTTATTTAAGGCTGAAATCAAGCTGCTGAGAGTCGATCAAATCAGAAATTTTTGTTATTAGTTACAAGAACTCTTAGAATACGGAATTTTAATGGCGTGAAAAAATACGCATTATCACTAAATAAATATAACCTCTGCCTTTTTTTAATATAGATTTTCCTCAATTTAACGGATCCAAACCAAACCAGCATATCACTGTATGATGAAGTTTGGCCAATTATCCTTTGAAAGTCTTGAAAGGGGTCCTTATGCTACTCTGTGTATTGTCTCTGGTGTGTATACACTAAACCCGATAGCTGTTACGCCAACACAAAAACTTAATTGGATAAGGTTGTTTGTTCATTCATGAAAACGATAATATCGGAGTTTTGGGAATAAAGCTGTATCATCTAATGAACAGTAAAGATTGTCGAACAACTAACTTCGTCACACCGGAATGACGCTGTAAACAGATCTTTCATTAGGGTCCCAGGGAGGATACCTTGCGAGCAGAGGCTACATTTTCTCGGTATGAGCTGGCGTGCGACGCCAGTTCATACCGCAAAAATGTAGCCTCTGCTCGCAGGCTACAGGGAGGATAACCCTTTACAAAAAATGACGTAGATACCCGTCAGGGACAGGGCTACGTGTAGGTTTTTTTAGGTTAAGGTAAACCACAAATGCCCCCTCGGATAGAGCTGTCGCAGAACCTTTAGGGTATGGAGCTAAAAAAAGGATGAGACGAGTGTCACTCAAATGTTTGTTCATATCACAGGGTTCGTAATCTTTTGAGTTCTTCAAATTCTTCCATGACTTTCCATGACTTTTTCTAGTTTTCCATGACGAAAGAAAGACACAAAGTAAACGAACAGGTCAATCATTTCAAAAGAACTGATTGGAATGAATAAGTTACAAAGCGCCCATGGCGCTTGGTTTCCATGTTTACAATAGAATGAAGTGAACAGTATAGAACGTGTTACCATGGATACAACCAAATAAACGTACGCTAACAACTTATGAATTTACTTCCACATGGGTTTCTTATTGTAAAAATCCAGCAACGGACATATACACTACTACTTTTTTTCTTCGTCTCTTTTAACACAACATGCATGTGTGTTAGGACATCTACCACCAAATTACCAAAAATTTGATAACTGCTTCCTTTTAAAGGTTTTCCCAGGGCCTCAAATATTTAAATTAAAGACTCAAACGGGCCTGTTTCAATTTCTTGGAAATAACTGGCTAAGCAAAAGAATTTAGAGAAATGTTCTTCGTTTTACGGTTACAAAAAGTGCCAACAATGAAAAGGAAAGATTACATCGGAGACTGAGGCACATAAGAAACTGTGTATTTCTTTAGTTTATATGGAAAATAAAACACTTCCACTTTCATTTCCTGTTGCAAAGTTAGTTTTCTAACGGAAATTAACATGAATCAGCTGTTCAGTGTGTTGTGAATTATCCAGTCGGTAGTTTCCAAAACAGGCAACGTTAAAAATTGTGAGTAAACGAGACGACATCCTTTCAGACGAATTGAACAACTAAGCGATACACAAGAAAAACGTGAAAGAAAAGAAACACATCATAAAGGAATTTTCCTTGAGAGCATTTTTGAGCAGGTGGAAATAGTGTACGTTGGTTAAAACTTTCGTGTTTTAAAAAAATCTAGACCTAGTATTAATTGCCTTCTTTCATCAGAGCTGTTAGTTCATTCAACTTTAAATGTGTCAAATGTATGGGCAAAAGAGCTGTTGGGTTTTATGCTGAAAAGCATTAAGCGTCCTATACATAGGTCCTAATTTACGGTGCATTTCTAATGTAAGACTTATACTCAAATTAGCTACAATTACCTGAGATAGCTGGCATGAAGTGGTACCTACTTTACTAGTTTATCAAAAAAAAAAACATTGCATGAGTTGGCTGTGCGTTTTAGAGCATGAGGGATTTTCTTGCCCATTTATGTAATAAGAGAACTTATCCCCGAGCCGCATTAAGAGGAAGTGTCTTTTAGCATGTCACTGATAAACATGTTACTGAGCTCACCATATATTCTTTCATGTGGGCAAGTCTTTTGTGTTCCAAACATTATGGTAGTCTATCCTGGGATAGTTCAGTTATTAACTCTTTGCAGAAGGTATGCAGAGTACCAAAGAGAACCGCAAATACTTCACATAAGGTAGTGTCTTTAGTCGTGTATGTATTCTTGTGTAATGTTTCACATTTCACATAAAAGATCACCTGTCAAACATCAAACATGTTTAAGAGCCAATACTCACTTAAAGCCATGGGCAAAATATCCATGTTATTGACATAGCGGCTTTAAATTACATAAAGTTCAGTTCTTGCATTTATTTTGTGACAATCAGCCCTTTTACCTTTCTGGCCTTTTTTCCAAGGACAAAGGGAGAAGAGAAATCTCCTATCTCAAAATTTCACTATCTATGCTTTTAAATGCCTGTGTTAGGATTAACAATTCCGATAAGTAAGCGATCAGGGAAAAAATACAGTGGAAGGATTGCAGAAAGTAATATTAAATAATAATTATAACAAATTGAACTTGTCAATATGGGTAAATGTTCTTTGAACTCTTTGCCATGAGCAGTATGGTGATGGATTTTTATGGAGAATTAACTACGGATACTCGCTTTTAACACACCGCATAAAGCTTATTCAAATATTTAACCATTTTTATAGCATCGTCCCTCAGACAATCATTTTACTAATTCTCATAACCTTCTACTTGATTAGGCATTGTTATTATTATAAGAAAATAGACGTTGATCACTGTTGTTAAAAAAGAGTTCGATCTTAGGGAGCCAATTAGTAGGCCACTTTTGTATTAGGCATTGTTCCAAAAACAATTATAGAAGTTCGATTCACTTGACTAAGCCTACCTGCAGCCTTAAGGCATTTCGTTAATAACTTATTTGTTGCCAACCACGGGCGGATCTAGAGGGAGGGTGCAGGGGGTGTCCCCCCCCCCCCCCCCCCCCCCCAAGATGACCTGCGGTTTTCTAAAACAACTGGTATTCTGCAAAAAAAAAAACTATGTGGTTTATTGTGTGTGTGGAAGTAGAGCAAGAGACGAGTGCACCCCCTCCTAAAAAAAATCCTGGATCCGCCCCTGCCAACTTATCCCTTAGTGCAGTCGTGAATACTGAATGAGTTCATTCTGTGTGTACCAGTCAACGAAGATGAATTTGCCAGAGCGATTTTACTTAACACAGAAAATAGACAGTGTAGCGGTTACACCCTGGCTAATTTAATTGTTTTCTGATGTTTACTTAAAGTATTGGAATGATTGCTCGGATACTGTTTCACGGGTTAATTAAATTTACTCTACTCACGATTGCTTTGCTGTAATGAATTATTAAATCGAGTAAAAATAGACAGAACTCTCATAAATACGATAGCTTGGCTCGAAAGGTTTGGAAGAGGGCACTTTCCAAAAATATTTGGAGATCCGAAATTATGATATACATCTACGGTACAATTTACTTGTAAATACATGCATTACTTATATATTTCGATAGGTATTATATATTCGAGAAACAAATCAGTGATTATTCTAGTATTATTATTTTTAATCTGGCCAGAACTGGAAGTCAATGCTTCCCCATTCTCCGATCCTTAAAAATCTACGGCGGCGGGAGGCGGATATGAAACGTTTTCATCTGAACAGTCACTAAACTATATTGATTTGATGGTATACTAGGAGAGAAAATTAATTTTCAATTAAACTCACAGCATATTGGGTTTCCTTTATTTTATTATTTTTTTTTTTCACTATAAGTTATGCTCACTGAACTGTCTTACAAAATAAAGTAGTATAAATGCTGAACCCTTAAGAAATTGTTGAAAAATTAACCCGACAAGAAACAGGGTATTTGTAGATCGACACCGATCTACAAAATCCTCCCGGAATGCCCCTTTCTTAGGCAATACCAACAAGAAATCGTTTCATATGGACTTTGCATTTAGTTGTTTTCATGTAACCTTTGTGTTAAGTTCTAGCAGTTTCATGCAATAAATATATACAAAAAAATTGCTTTGGGCATATTTCCAGATCCCTAAAGGGAAAGTTCATTTATTGTTTGGATATGATATGAATCTTTTATTTTTGCCCACTATAAATGACAAGATGTTCGTGACTGAAGCTGCCCAATTTAGTTTTTTACTCTCGTCCACTTATAACAAGTGCAATCTCTTTTGAACTCTTTTCTTTTGGAAGAAAAAAATACTGAAAAAAGAGTAGCGAAATCAATTTAGTTTCTAGCAGTAAAATATACTTAGACAAAAAAAAGAATACTTGAAATTCCCTCCCTGATTCAGGAGTTTATTTATTTATGAACTTCGCCAAGAGGCCTGGATCACTCACAAAGAAAGCTCCACTACGAGTTCCAGAGGAAAAAAAAAAAAGAAAATTAGTAATACAACTAAAAAGAATTTCAATACGAAGCTATACTAAGAAACGACAAAAAAAGAAATGCCAATGCAAAAACAGAATTGGGGAGGACATCGATAAAAAATCAACAACACATACGATCGAGCAAGTTGTTCAATGGCGGACTAGTGTGGCACTTAATACACACACTCTTAAAGGTCTGGGGGGTGTCGACATCATAAACAGACTTAGCTATAGTGAGATGCAAGTAGTAATTAAAAAGATCTTTCTTAAAGTGCTCTACTGAACAGCCAGTGTTTCGGAGGTGGGCTGGTAAAGTATTCCAGATTCTTGGGGCTCTACAGTAAAAACTGTTCTCAAAGGTAACGGTGTTGACCCTAATAGTATTCAACTCCGTACCCTTGGAGGAAACAGTGCGCCTGGGTCTAGTGGAATTGATGACTGAAATAAAAGGATCCGATAGACTAATTAAACATTTGAATACGTACACCAAATCTAAGTAGTAGCCCAATTTTCAAAAGCCTCGGCTCATAACTAACTACAGACCGATACGGCAAAGACAGAGTGAATTTTGTTGCGCGCCGCTGAATTCTTTCGATGTCAAGGATAAGATAAACAGCTTGAGTAACCCACACCTGCGAGCGATATGCGAGGTTGCTTCGAACTAGTGACAGGTAAAGTAACTTGCGAGCTCGATGGTCATGAGTTTCGAAAGCTGATCTCCGGAGAAATCCAAGCATCCTATTGGCCACGCCAGATGACATGATTTGTAAGTCATAGCTTGGCTATCTTTTTTACTTGCACTCGATAGTTAGAGAACACCCTTACGACCAGAGTAATCAGTCAACAAATGATTCTCTCCCCGCAGCTATCTTATTCAATAGGGAGCTTTAGCATCGACGACGGCAACGGCAGCGAAAAAGTCAGTTTTAAAATGATTTCCCGTTTTTTCAAACTTTGTCGCGTTTATTCCAATTTGCTGAAAATGGCAAGTGTAGGCGAGTTGATTTCTTGAGGACCACACTCAAGTTTAGAGAGAAGAAAAAAAGATTCGTCGTCGCTTGTTCACGGCCTCCATGAAACTTGCAGTTAGGAATTTTGACGTCGTAGTCGTGCAAGAACGGTAAAGAAATGTACAAAAAAGGGTGATGCATGTGCAAAGTTGTTGTTCTGCGTAATAAACCTGGTGCTTTTTGACGTCCTCGTTGCCGTCACCGTCTTCATTGCTAAAGCTCCCTATTTATGGTTAGCAATACGCAACTGAGTTACCCCAAGCTTCTGTTTGAGAGAGAGGCTAAGTGCGTAGCATTGATATGAAAATGTGAGTGTTTTTTTTATTCTCAAGGCAATAAATCTGTTTTTCATAAGAAAGTTTTTGCACTTAGTTTCGATAGAATTTAAGGTGAGAGATTCTTGGCTATCGCAAAGGGCCCTTGTCCTTTGGCGGTGGCGGTCTCCAATTGGAAAAATTTTCCTGATTTTCCACCTGCGGTTCACCTGAGGGTTGCTTACGTACTGTTAATGGTAAGTCAGAGACGTGGGATTTTCTCTTCTTTCTACGCTTTACAACACGTGCAGGAACTCCTGATAGACATCTTAGAAACCCTAAGGGGCAGCAATTATTTAGGACTCTTTAGTATGTCAGAACTAACCGGCTGGAACGGTCATTTTGAGCTGTTTAATAGCTAGCCTTTATTATTCATTCAATTTTTATCGGCTCCAGTTCCCCTGGTCACCCCGGCATAGATAGAGTATATATAGGGCCAACAAGAAGAAAACATAAAATGTTTGTTTGCTTACGAACTGAGTAACCACTCGATCTCCTCATTCTCATCTTCCCACTGATTAACGTTATATTGAATAACAGGCATAGAATAGCATAAATAGAAAGTATAAGTACACCAAACGCCGGAAAGAAGAAGTCACTAAAATCGTTCTGGAGGGGTCCTTTTTGTAGGCAGCATCTGCAGCGGCAAGACATTTCCGTCCGAGAAAGCCTTTCTTAGTAAAAACGGCCCCTTGTCCTTTGGTGGTCTCCCATTGGAAAAATTTTCCTGATTTTCCACCTGCGGTTCACCTGAGGGTTGCTCACGTACTGTTAATGGTAAGTCAGAGACGTGGGATTTTCTCTTCTTTCTACGCTTTACAAACACCACCAGGAGGCATATTAATAAGGTTACGACTGCACCTGCAACGAAACTTCCCACCGCCACGCCAGGTACTAAGCTGTTTGAACCATTTGAGCCCTTAGTATCTCCTGTGAGAGAAAAAGACCGAGATAGTAGCTTTATCTTGTAAGAGTTATGCAAATGAGTTCTCATGTAGAGCTTACGTTTGAGACACAATGTATCGCTTTAGACATTTTTATAAATTTGCTCGCAGGCTTCAATTTGAGACATAGTTAAACTTAAAAACTGTCACCTTCAAAACTTTACAAGACTTAAAGAACTTACCCTCGTCCAGTATTGTTCTCGTGGGTATTTGGGTTGTAGTTTCCGAGTTCTTTGGTACTACGGTATGTTTTGTTGCTGTAATTCTGTTCATACTTGGGGGGGGCCCCATGGCTTTTCATATCAGGTGTGACATATTCCCAAGACGACGATTTTGACTGTTGTACTGACGATGTTATAAGTTCGTATAACGATGACTCTAGTCCAGCAGTGGCAGCTGACGTGTGTGATGATGTTGATTCCGGCACAGATTTTGACGGAGAAAATGGTGATGATGTTAATACAAACGTTGACACTTTTACAGGCTGCGGATATGGCCCTGAGAGAGAGAGTGACGCTGATACTGATGAAGGTGTCAATGATACAGATTTTGATCCTGATGAGTCCAATGACGATATTGTAACCGTTCTTGATGATGCTAACGACGCCGAGGCTAGTATAGACACTTCTGACGTTGATGCTGGGACCGTTATTGAGGAAGATGTTGCTGGGAATAATTCCGGAGAGGATCCCGGCGCAAATGATGACGGAATTGGTACAAATATAGATAACACTGCAATGGAGGGTGTCATTGACGTTAATTCTAATGATGCCATCGATAATGGTAACTTCGATTTTGAAGCTATAAATGACAAGGATGGCGATACAGGCTCTAATACTGATTGCAGCACAGAGGTGGATGACGTTGGATAAGCTACTTTCGATGGAGGCATTGGCACTGATGCCGACACTGGCTTGGATTTCAGTTGTTGTTTTGACACTGGCAACGAAGAGTACATTGTCATTGAAGCTGAAGGTGCAGCTAACCTCGATGCTAATATCGTTATTGAAATAGATGTTGTAGGTGACAGAAACGATAATTTTGAAACAGCCCTTGATAGTGACTCTGAAAACGAAGCCGCTAATGACACTGGTGCTGCTGATGATATTGACTGAGTCGTTAATAATGTGTATGGTGATGAGGCTGTTAGATAGAATGATGATTGTTTATCTGAGAAGGATTGTGTTAGTAAAACTGAAACTGATTGTGCTGCTGAAGATGGTGCTAAAAGAAACATTGAAGAGGATGTCGGTGGTGACACTGTTACCGGTAGTAGCGCGGACATTGATGATGATAGAGGAAAAAACCTTGATGCTGTTGGCGATACTGAAACTGATGCTAAATTCACGATAGGTGGTGTTACTGACTTTGACGCTACAAGCGACCCCGGCAAAAATGTTTTCAGCAATGATGTTGCCGAAAGTGATACATGTACTGACCCTGAGAGTTGCACTGACATAGATTTTGAGGGTGACATTGACGATAGTCCGGAATGTGCTCGTGACAATGGTTCTGATAGTGACGCTAACATGGATGCCGTTGGTGATAATGGTATTGATGATAGTTTTGACACCGACACAGATAACGTCTTTGACAATAGCCGCGAAGGTAGAACTGTTATTGATTTTAATGTGGACTCGGATGCAGATGTTGACACTGACGGGGATTCTGGTTCTGATTCTGAAAGAGAAGGTAGATTTGCTGGCTTCAGTGCTGACGATGAAACTGTCAGGAATGTGGGTGACAAAGACACTTATAATAAATGTGAAACTGACATGGATGTTTTGTTTGACAATGACATTGAAGGCACTGCTTGTTTCGAGACTGATGCAGACAGTGACAATGGTGTTGTTTGTAATACTGATGATCGCGACGCTGAGGTAGATTTTGTCTGTGACAATAAACTTGACGGTGACACTGTCAGTGACTGTAATGCAGACACTGAAACCAATGATAATGCTGGCAAAGATGATGGTCGAGACATTGTCACTGATGCCGAATATACTGACAAGGATTTTGTTGGTGGTATTGACACTGATGATAATCGTGACACTGTTATTGATGTTGAATGTGACACTGAAATTGAAGGCACCACTGAAAAATATTTTGATGGTGACTCTGACACCGACGCTGGTAGTGATACTGATGACACTTCCAGTGATGATCCTGAAAATGAAGCTGACGATGCCGCTTGTGAAACCAACAGGGTTGAGGGCATGAATAGGGGTGGTGTGGATGACAGAAATGCGGATGCCGGTACAAATGCTACTGGTAACAATGAGAATAATGTTGGTACTAACACTGAGACTGTCTGGGACACCGACACCAATGCAGCTGATGATATTAACAATGTTTCTTTCTGTGATGCGAACTAAGATGCTAAAGATGCTATGAATGACGATAATGTCGATACTGGCTCTAGGAATGACTGTAGCAGAGAGATGCGTTTTGTTGTCGACCATTCTGATAAATGTAATGCTGATTGAGATAAAGACAAGGAAGGTGTTGGTGAAACTGGTACCGATGGTGCTGCTGATACTGGGGCAGAAAGAAATATTGACACTGATGCCAGTGGTGATACTGATAAAGTCGTCGATGATAATTCTGCACTCGGTAGTACCATTGACAAAGAAAAACGCAGTTGCTGTTTTGAACTTGACACTAAAAGCGACACTGGCACGGATGTCGTGTTAGATAATCTTGGCGATGGTAATACAGACAGTAGCCTTGATGTCGACTCCGACATTGATGTTGATTCTGACAATGACAATGTTTCTGAACATGTTCGTGACAATGGTGCTAATAGTGACACTGACAAAGATGCTGTTGACACTGACACTGATGTTGATTTTACTACCAATTTTGTTGCATAATTCGTTACTAATAGTGATACTGACGAGGTTGTTTGTAGCGACACTGATGCCAACAGAGATGCTGATTGTGATTCTGACACAAGAGATGGAAGAGTTGGATACACAGATAAATAAGGGGCTCCTGGTGAAACTGCCCCTGATGTATTAAGTGATGTTGATTGTGCCTCTTCGGCAGATATTGTGGGTATCAATGTATTAGATGTTGGTGGTAAAGCTGACGCTAAGTTTGTGGCAGGAATCGGAGCTGATGGTGTCAGTGACACTAATGCTGACCGGTTAGTCAACAATGATACCGGTGGTAACACGGACATCGATTTTGACAGTGACACGGTTGCTGTTTTTTCTAGTGATGGCGATGCTAATAGAGCTTCTGACGTTGAAGCTGGGGCAGTTATTGAAAGCGACACTTGCACGGAGGCTGACTCGATAGTGTTGCCGAAGTTAATAGAGATTTTAGCCTTGACGTCGACCCCGACACGGATGTTGGTTGTGATATTGACAATGATCCTGAACTTGTTCGTGATAGTTGTACTGAAAGTGACACTAACGTTGATTTTTCTACTAAATCGTACGAAGAAACCGTTTGTGCCGATGTTGTTAGTGTCAGTGATACTGCCGGTGGTGCTGCACTTGAAGCTGATTGTGATAACGACGCAAGTGATGAAGCAGTTGGAGATACAGACAATGAAGCGACTGCTGACACCGATGATATTGGTGGCACTGAAATTGATAAATTAGGTGAAGATGATGCTGATCGTCTATCTGGCAAAGGTGTCGGTGGTATTGAAATGTATGCTGTCGGTGAGGCTTTTGCCGATTGTGTCACAGGAACGGCAATTGATGGTGACAATGAAACCGGTGCTGATGGTGACATCGATTGTGACGCTGACAGGGTTGCTGGTTTTGCAAGTGATAGAGATACCGATGGAACTTCTGACGTTGATGCTGGGACAGTTATTGAGGAAGATGTAGCTGAGAAAAATTCCTGAGGGGATCCCGACGTGAATGATGACGGAATTGGTACCGATATAGATGACATTGAAATGGAGGGTGTCATTGACGTTAATTCTAATGATGCCAGCGATAATGGTAACTTCGATTTTGATGCTATGCATGACGAAGATGGCGATACAGGCTCTGATACTGATTGCAGCACAGAGGTGGATGATGTTGGATAAGCTACTTCCGTTGGAGGCACCGGCAATGATGTCGACACTGGCATGGATTTCAGTTGTTGTTGTGACACTTGCAACGAAGAGTACATTGTCATTGAAGCTGAAGGTGCAGCTAGCCTGGATGCTAATATTGAAATAGATGTTGTAGGTGGCAGAAACGATAATTTTGAAGCAACTATTGATGTAGATTTTGATAGTGACACTGAAAACGAAGCTGTTAATGACACTGGTGCTGCTGATGATATTGACTGAGTCGTTACTAATGTGACTGATGATGAAGCTGTAAGATGGAATGATGATTGTGTATCTGAGAAGGATGGTGTTGGTAAAACTGAAACTGATTCTGCCTCTGAAGATTGTGCTGAAAAAAACACTGACGAGGATGCCGGTGGTGACACTGTTATCGGTAGTAGCGCGGACAATGATGATGATAGAGGAAAAAACCTTGATGCTGTTGGCGATACTGAAAGTGATGCTGAATTCACGATAGGTAGTGTTACTGACGTTGACACTAAAGGCGACCCCCGCAAAGATGTTGTCAGCAGTGATACTGCCGAAATGGCCACATGCACTGATCCTGACAGTTGCTCTGACATAAATTTTGAGGGTAACATTGACGATAGTTCAGAATGTGCTCGTGACAATGGTGCTGATGGTGACGCTAACATGGATTCCGTTAGTACCAATGGTATCGATGATAGTTTTGACACCGACACAGATGGCGTGTGTGACAATAGCGGCGAAGGTAGAACTGTTATTGATTTTAATATGGACTCGGATGCAGATGTTGACACTGACGGGGATTCTGGTTCTGATTCTGAAAGAGGAGGTAGATTTGCTGGCTTCAGTGCTGACGATGAAACTGTCAGGAATGTGGGTGACAAGGACACTGATAATAAATGTGAAACTGACATGGATGTTTTGTTTGACAACGGTATTGAAGGTACTGCTTGTTTCGAGACTGATGCAGACAGTGACAATGGTGTTGTTTGTAATACTGATGATCGCGACGCTGACATAGATTTTGTCTGTGACAATAAACTTGACGATGACACTGTCAGTGATTGTGATGCAGACACTGAAACAAATGATAATGCTGGCAAAGATGATGGTCGAGACATTGTCACTGATGCCGAATATGCTGACAAGGATTTTTTTTGTGATATTGACACTGATGATAATCGTGACACTGTTATTGATGTTGAATGTGACAATGAAATTGAAGGCACCACTGAAAAAGATTTTGATGGTGACTCTGACACCGACGCTGGTAGTGATACTGATGACACTTCCAGTGATGATGCTGAAAATGAAGCTGACGATGCCGCTTGTAAAACCAGCAGGGTTGAGGGCTTGAATAGGGGTGTTGTGGGTGACAGCAATGCTGATGCCGATGCAAATGCTAATGGTGACAATGAGAATAATGTTGATACTAACACTGAGACTGTCTGAGACACCGACGCCAATACTGCTGATGATATTAACAATGTTTCTTCCCGTGATGCGGACTCAGATGCTGAAGATGCCACTGAAGGTAATGTTGATTGAAAAGTGTACATTAATGCTGATCCAGAAGGTAATGGCCAGACTGATTTTGATGTTTCTGCTGACAATGACACTGAAGGAGACAACGACACCAATGTCGTCGCTAGCGATTCTATTGAAGCTGTTGTCGAAGTTTCCGATGGTGTTTGTAATTGTGTTTGAGACGGTGTCGAATGCGAATATTGGAACTGTAGGCAAATCACCAAGATGCTCAAGACGCTCATTACAGGTCCTGTAATTAAAGACAAAATGAACCAAAATTAAATACAGACAATAAATATAATATTGTTATTCTAGCCTGAAGTTCTAATGTTCCGATGATAGAAAACTAAATGGCGCCCAGAGAATTCTAGGGCATATCTTTCAAAATAAAAAAAAATCGTTTTTTTTTCTATTTAAGTCGAAGGTATTTTGGCGGGTAGTCGAAAACGTTAGTAATTGGGAAGACTTTTGGTCAAGACTCGTAAGCATCAGTAACTAAATCATTTAGCTTTATGCTAGACACCGGAACGTGACTATGCTCATGAAAGTGGTGAAAGAAATCAAATAAAACTAAACATAACCTAACGTGCGAGTGCCGTCCCTATATCTGTAGACTATTTTCGTTGACACTTTCCGTGAAATATTTGACATATTATAATGTTCCCCTTAATAATGTTTTTTTCCTTTGTGTCTTGAAACCGGTTACTGAAAACTCCGTTCGCAAGAAACAATTCTGTTTTAATTTATTATGAGTGTGTGAAACATAACAGCACCCAAAAAGCTCGATTGCTTTTTACTGAGTTTTAGTGTGACCATCGGTGAATTTAACTCAAACATGCAATATTATTTCACCGTCATGCAAGTCGTATTGCAGTAGCACTAAATGAATTTGTTCAACTGAATAGGGGGCCAAGGCTCAAAAAAATAGAACTGAATGATTTACCTGCTCGTCGACGTCTCTCTTTCCTCTTTTTGAAAGGAAGTTGTACGAAATGTGTCAGATCGAAGACGGCTTCTTCGTTCGATAATTTTTAAAACGCAATCGCTTCATGCATTGACGTCCTCAGTTGTCGTTAACGACGTTAAAGGATACAGTTTCTGGGGTTTATTCATTCCGCGGTGGTGAGTTACGGGTTAAGATTTTTACATTTTGTTAAAACGAATTCTCTCCTAACCTTGGAGAGTTAACACAGTGGTTAATTCAGGCTAAAACTCGAGAAGCTAATCAGTGGCAACTTATCAGTTTCCGACGCGATTGAAGCGATTATGTTTTTAACTATCTACGCCCTGAGACAAATCCCGTCCAAAACGACGAAAGAAAGACACAAAGTAAAGGAACAGGCAAATCATTTCAAAAAAACTGACTGGAATGAATAAGTTATAAAGCGCCCATGGTGCTTGGTTTCCCTAGTTTCCAAAACCGACAACGTCAAAAATTGTGAGTAAACGAGACGACAACCTTTCAGACGAATTGCACAACTAAGCAATACACAAGAAAAACGTGAAAGAAAAGAAAAACATCATAAAGGAATTTTCTTTGAGAGCATTTTTGAGCAGGTGGAAATAGTGTTGGTTAAAATTTTCTACAAAAATCTAGATCTAGTCTTAATTGCCTTCTTTCTTCAGAGCTGTTAGTTCATTCAACTTTAAATGTCTCAAATGCATGGGCAAAAGAGCTGTTGGGTTTTATGTTGAAAAGGATTAAGCGGCCTATACATAGGTCCTAATAATTTACGGTGCGTTCCTAATCTAAGACTTATCCTCAATAAATTAGCTACAATTACCTGAGATAGTTGGCATGAAGTGGTACCTACTTTACTTGTTTACCAAAAAAAAAAAAAACATTGCATGAGTTGGCTGTGCGTTTGAGAGCATGAGGGATTTTCTTGCCCATTTATTTAATAAGAGCGAGAAATTATCCCCGAGCCGGCTTAAGAGGAAGTGTCACTTCTTACATATGTTCTAGTACAATGTTTAACTAACTTATAGCTTGAGTTTCAGGAAAAACCAAGGTGTAGCACTTGCTTGAAAATTAAATCGCGACTCAAGGTGTAAATTTAAACGTTGAGTTAAGAAAGAACCAAAACTAAAATATAATTGTGTACCTTCCACATTACCGTTAAGTTAACAATTAACCGCCATACTAGGGCTAAAACCCTTAACAAATTGATTTATCGGGGAATATTTTATCACGCTTTCTTCCTTTTTGCATGCGAGCGAAGTTTTGAGACCCCCTCATTTTGCCTCCTTTGGTTGTTTTCAAGTCGCCGAGCACGAAAATTGATCTTGTCGATTTTCTCCAAATCCAAGCGGCCTTTTGAAAACCAAACTACACCACATTTAGTTACTTACTAATAAGTATTTATGGACAAAATATGAGCGAAATTTAATTTTTGACCGTGGCCGCCGGTTGCTCGATATTTACAGACATTCGCTATTAAGAGTTTTACATTTTGTTAAAAAGAATTCTCTCCAAACCTTGTAGAGTTAACACAGTGGTTAATTCAGGCTAAAACTCGAGAAGCTAATCAGTGGCAACTTATAAGTTTCCGACGCGTTTGAAGCTATTATATTTTTAACTATCTACGCCCGGAGATAAATTCCGTCTAAAAAGACGAAAGAAAGACACAAAGTAAACGAACAGGAAAATCTGTTCAAAAGAACTGACTGGAATGAATAAGTTATAAAGCGCCCATGGTGCTTGGTTTCCCTAGTTTCCAAAACAGGCAATGCCAAAAATTGTGAGTAAACGAGACGAAAACCTTTCAGACGAATTGCACAGTCAACTAAGCAATACACAAGAAAAACATGAAAGAACAGAAAAGCATCATAAAGGAATTTTTTTTGAGAGCATTTTTTAGCAGGTGGAAATAGTGTTGGTTAAAATGTTCTAAAAAAATCTAGAGCTAGTATTAATTGCCTTCTTTCTTCAGAGCTGTTAGTTCATTCAACTTTAAATGTCTCAAATGCATGGGCAAGAAAATAATAATCACAAAAGAGCTGTTGGGTTTTATGCTGAAAAGGATTAAGCGGCCTATACGTAGGTCCTAATTTACGGTGCGTTCCTAATCTAAGACTTATCCTCAATAAATTAGCTACAATTACCTGAGATAGTTGGCATGAAGTGGTACCTACTTTACTACCTTACCAAAAAAAGAAAAAAAAAACATTGCATGAGTTGGCTGTGCGTTTGAGAGCATGAGGGATTTTCTTGCCCATTTATTTAATAAGAGCGAGAACTTATCCCCCAGCCGGCTTAAGGGGAAGTGTCTTTTAGCATGTCACTGATAAACATGTTACTGAGCTTACCATATATTCTTTCATGAGGGCAAGTCTTTTGTGATCCAAACATTATGGTAGTCTATCCTGGGATAGTTCAGTTATTAACTCTTTGCAGTAGGTATGCAGAGTAACAAAGAGAACCGCAATTACTTCGGATAAGGTAGTGTCTTTAAGTGTATGTATTCTTATGTAATGTTTTTTCCAACATTTCACATAAAAGATCACCTCTCAAACATCAAACATGTTTAAGAGCCAATATTCACTTAAAGCCAAGGGCAAAATATCCATGTTATTGACATAGCGGCTTTAAATTGCATAAAGTTTAGTTCTTGCATTTATTTTGTGACAATCAGGCCATTTACCTTTCTGGCTTTTTTCCAAGGACAAAGAGAGAAGAGAAATCTCCAATCTCAAAATTTCACTATTTATGCTTTTAAATGCCTGTGTTAGGATTAACAGTTCTAACCATTTAGGGAAAAAATACAGTGCAAGGATTGGCAGAAAGTAATATCAAATAATAATTATAACAAATTGAAGTTGTCAATATGGGTAAATGTTCTTTGAACTCTTTACCACGAGCAGTATGGTGATGGATTTTTATAGAGAATTAACTATGGATACTCACTTTTAACACACCTCATAAAGCTTAATATTCAGATATTGCACCATTTTTAAAACATCGTCCCTCAGGCCATCATTTGACTAAAACTCATATAACCTTCTACTTGACTAGGCATTATTATTATGAGAAAATTGACGTTGATCACTGTTGTTAAAAAAGAGTTCGATCTTAGGGTGCCAATTAGTAGGCCACTTTTGTATTAGGCATTGTTCCAAAAACAATTATAGAAGTTCGATTCACTAGCCTACCTGCAGCCTTAAGGCATTTCGTTACCCGGCTTACTTATTTGTTGCCAACGTATCCGTTAGTGCAGCCTTGAATACTGAATGAGTTCATTCTGTGTGTACCAGTCAACGACGATGAATTTGCCAGAGCGATTTTACTTAACACAGAAAATAAACAGTGTACCGGTTACACTTTGGCTAATTTTATTGTTTTCTGATGTTTACTTTAGGTACTGGAATGATTGCTCGGATACTGTTTCACGGGTTAATTAAAGTTACTCTATTCACGATTGCTTTGCTGCAATGAATTATTAACTTGGCAAACAATAGACAGAACTCTCATGAATACGATAGCTTGGCTAGAAAGGTTTGGAAGAGGGCACTTTCCAAAAATATTTGGAGGTCCGAAATTATGATTTTACATCTACGGTACAATTTACTTGTAAATGCATGCATCACTTATTTCGATAGGTATTATATATTCGAGAAACAAATCAGTGATTATTCTAGTATTATTATTTTTAATCTGGCCAGCACTGGAAGTTAATGCTTCCCCATTCTACGATCCTTAAAAATCTACGGCGGCGGGAGGCGGATATGAAACTTTTTCATCTGAACAGTCACTGAACTATATTGATTTGATGGTATACTAGGCGAGAAAATTAATTTTTAATTAAACTCACAGCATATTGGATTTCCTTTATTATTTTTTTAATATAAATCATGCTCACTGAACTGTCTTACAAAATAAAAAAGGATAAATGCTGAACCCTTAAGAAATTCTAGAGAAATTGACCCGACAAGAAACAGGGTATTTGTAGATCGACACCGATCTACAAAATCCTCCGGGAATGCCCCTTTCTTAGGCAATACCAACAAGAAATTGTTTCATATGGACTCTGCATTTAGTTGTTTTCATGTAACCTTTGTGTTAAGTTCTAGCAGTTTCATGCAATAAATATATACAAAAAAATTGCTTTGGACATATTTCCAGATCCCTAAAGGGAAAGTTCATTTATTGTTTGGATATGATATGAATCTTTTATTTTTGCCCACTATAAATGACAAGATGTTCGTGACTGAAGCTGCCCAATTTAGTTTTTTTACTCTCGTCCACTTATAACAAGTGCAATCTCTTTTGAACTCTTTTCTTTTGGAAGAAAAAAATACTGAAAAAAGAGTAGCGAAATCAATTTAGTTTCTAGCATAAAATTTTCTTAGACAAAAAAAAAAAAAGAATACTTGAAATTCCCTGCCTGATTCAGGAGTTTATTTATTTATTTATTTATAAACTTCGCCAAGAGGCCTGGATCACTCACGGAGCAAGCTCCACTACGAGTTCCAGAGAACAAAAAAGAAAAAAAAAAAGGAAAATTAGTAATACAACTAACAAAAATGACAATACTAAGAAACGACAAAAAAAGAAATGCCAATGCAAAAACAGAATTGGGGAGGACATCGATAAAAAATCAACAACACATACGATCGAGCAAGCTGTTCAATGGCGGACTAGTGTGGCACTTAATACACACACTCTTAAGGGTCTGGGGGGTGTCGATATCATAAACAGACTTAGCTATAGTGAGATGTAAGTAGTAATTAAAAAGATCTTTCTTAAAGTGCGCTACTGAACAGCCAGTGTTCTGGAGGTAGGCTGGTAAAGTATTCCAGATTCTTGGGGCTCTACGGTAAAAACTGTTCTCAAAGGTAACGGTGTTGGCCCTCATCGTATTCAACAGCGTTCCCTTAGAGGAGACAGTGCGCCTGGTTCTAGTGGAATTCATGACTGAAATAAAAGGGTCCTATAAACTAACTAAAAATTTGAACACGTACACCAAATCTAAGTAGTAGCCCAATTTTCAAAAGCATCTGCTCATAACTAACTTCAGACCGATACGGCAAAGACAGAATGAATTTTGTTGCGCGCCGCTGAATTCTTTCGATGTCAAGGATACGATTAACAGCTTGAGGAGCCCACACCTGCAAGCACAGTATTCGAGGTTGCTGCGAACTAGTGACAGGTAAAGTAACTTGCCAGCTCACTGGGTTCCAAAGCTGATCTCCGGAGAAATCCAAGCATCCTAGTGGCTACGCCAGATGGCATGATTTGTAAGTCACAGCTTGGCTATCTTTTTTAATTGGACTCGATAGTTGGAGAACACCCTTACGACCAGAGTAATCAGTCAACAAATGATTCCCTTCCCGCAGCTATCGTATTCTCAATACGCAAATGAATTACCCCAAGCTTCTGTTTGAGAGATAGGCTAAGTGCGTAGCATTGATATGAAAATGTGTGTTTTTTTATTCTCATGCCAATAAATCAGTTTTTCATAAGAAAGGTTTTGCACTTAGTTTCGATAGAAGTTAAGGTGAGAGATTCTTGGCTATGGCTCATTGAGTAATTCGTATTGAATACTATACGCTGATACATTCATTTTGTTGTTGTTGTTAATGTTGTTCAGTCAAAGCTGTGGCTGAAAGAAGGCAATAAACCGCCATTATCTGCAAGATTACCCATTTCAGTTTGCGCTATTTTTGAAGAGTTCTGTCAGACTCTTCTGGTGGTGAAAATATCACTGAGGTAACAGCTGAAAACATTAACCTTGGTTTAAAATAGCATGTGCTAGGCGTCGGTCAGTGCAGACGAGGAGCGGGCGAGCAGGGAAAAAAGCGAGCGAGCGAGCGAAACACGTTCGTCTCTTCATAACTTCCACGCTGTTTTCGCGCATTTTCATCTTTTTCTATCTGCTTTCCCCACTATCTTGGAGCCTAGAACAGGGTAGTAAAAATGGCTCATCCTTGAGTAGTTAATCACCATGAAAAAAAGGCAACCACATGTCAGAGTATTTCACAGTACGATTTTAGAAATAAGACCGATTTCAGAAGCACCTGGTGAATAGCTATTCACGCGTTGAGTGGACCTCATATTTCAATGCTAGGTTTTTATTATGTGAAACCCCTCACCTCTACAATGTTTCAGGTCTCTTCTTATCGTATAATATTTGTATAGGTAATAGCATGATTTGTAATAATATTTGGCATAAATACCACGAGTGAGATTTCGAAATTGTTGTACGTAATTTCACGAGCTGTAAGGAAAGTGAAATTTGAGATGATTTTGAAATATCACGAGTGGTATTTATACCAAATATCACGTACAAATCATGCTATTATTTGTTTATACTACTACCCGCAAAAGGTTTGTAATTCTCACATGTAGGTATTTCAAACTAGGCTCGGCTGAAATTCCACTGCTCTAAGCCAATCAAATTTCAGAAATTTCTCATGCAGTAGTATAATCACATTTATTTAAGGCTGAAGAGTCGATCAAATCAGACATTTTTGTTATTAGTTAAAAGGACTCTTAGAATACGGAATTTTAATGGCGGAAAAAAATACGCATTATCACTAATATAACCTCTGCTTTTTCTAATATAGATTTTCGTCAATTTAACGGATCCAACACAAACCAGCATATCACTGTAGAATGAAGTTTGGCCAATTATCCTTTGAAAGTCTTGAAAGGGGTCCTTATCTTACTCTGTGTATTGTCTCTGATGTGTCTACACGAAACCCGATAGCTCTTACGCCATCACAAAAACTTTATTGGATAAGGCTTTTGTTCATTCATAAAAACGATAATATCGGAGTTGTTTGTAAGGGAATAAAGCTGTATTATGTAATGAACAGTAAAGACTGTCGAACGACTAACTTCGTCACACCGGAATGACCCTGTACTCAGATCTTTTCCCATTAGGGTTCCAGGAAGGATACCTTGCTAGCAGAGGCTACATTTTCTCGTATGAGCTAGCGTGCAACGTCAGTTCATACCGCGAAAATGTTGCCTCTCCTCGCAGGCTACAGGGAGGATTACCCTTTTAAAAAAATGACGTGGATAGTCGTCAGGGACAGGGTGACGTGTAGCTTTTTGTAGGTTAAGGTAAACCACAAATGCCCCCGCGGGTAGAGCTGTCGCAGAACCTTTAGGGTATGGAGCCAAAAAAAGGATGAAACGAGTGTTACTCAAATGATTGTTCATATCACAGGGTTCGTACTCTTTTGAGTTCTTCAAATTCCATGACTTTTTCTAGTTTTCTATGACCTTGGGTTTAGCTGTCACTTTCGAAAATTTTCAGAACTTTACTTGTTTTAGCATATTTTTTACCTTAAACAGTTAAACAGAAACAAACTCTGGTATCCACCAAACTGCGTGTCGTTCACGCTGTTTAATTGCTCCTCTTTAAATATCTTGTATTATCCTTGCTTTATCACCTGCAGTAACTAATCTACCAAACAAAACTTGAATTTTCCATGACTTTCAAGGACGGAAAATTAAATTCCATGACTTTCCAGGCCTTGAAAATGAAATTCTTACATTCCATGACTTTCCAGGTTTTCCATGACCTGTACGAACCCTGTTTCACTTGGTCATAAGACAGAGACTTTCCATAGCACGTCCATGTTTCAACACCATTTATTTTTGGAATGAAACCTGAAATGACCTTTTATTTTGCATTGCTCAATTGACTCAGCATTTCTACAATTCTACATGTGTGAGTTTAACCCTTCTACTTCTGGCAAACTACAGGTATGTAATCCTCATAGGGATGTTTTATCCTCTTCCCTTTCGCACTTCCATTGGAAATCAGGTACGCACAATCATTTATTCCAGGCCCGTTTCGTTTATGACGGAACTCACTATACAGCCAACACCAAACTCTTTTTAACTACTCTAGCCAGTTACAATAAAACACGTGCAGGATCAAACGAACCAACAAGAGCTCCAAGCAAATATATTTTACCGGAGCAAACTTGTTATTTTATAATGTGTCGAGGACGAAATCTACCGCTGTTTAGTTATCATTCAAATAAAACCTCCTTGGCAGAAGTTTCGCTGCAAAGAACTATTTTTTAGAAATTTTCCTTTGAGTATTATTATAGGGGAGGAGGGGTTAAAAGAGGAAACCAACGCGTCGAAAACGTTGAATAAAACTTCACACTCGCACTAATCTGACTATTAAAAACTGCTTCACCAAGCCACAGATCATTCAAAACGGAAGCAATGCGCTTGTGATCATTAACATCAGCAGTTGACAATAGGATGTTTAACAATGAAGAACTTCTTCGGTTCCCGCATTTCCCTTTCACCCTGTTACAATTTAATCAAATATGAAGCTGCTAAAGGTAAAAGCTACTGGTCTATAGTGCTATTTCAGTTTTGAAAAAGGGGGTCTAATTTCCAAAACCGAGCTTTTAAGCAACATTTTTAAAATGCTATGGAGAACAATACTATTGATTGTTGTGTTGTAGAGCGCTGACTATCAGCCCTCAACAAACCGACTTGTGCCATCAGGGCCGTAGCTAGGTTTTTTGTTACGGGGGGCCATTATCGCCAGAACCTTGTAGGGGGGCCTGGGGGTATCCTCCCCCAGAGGATTTTCAAATTTGGAGGCTCCGAAACGCTATTTTCAGCACTTGTCATGAAATATGTCACCGAAAAATCGACTTCGAATATGAAAATGGCAAACAATTGCAAGTCACTATAATCCAAATAACTGAGTCTAAAGAAAACAAATCCATTCACAGACTTAATTTGTCTGGCTCAACAGGTCCAGCTACGGCTCTGGCTATTATTTATAATGAATAATACTACTAATCTAAATACCATGGATACAAACAAGGGACTTTGTCCTCGCCACTGTCGCCTTGAGAGTGCTGAACTTTGATATGTCCAGAAATGCAGGGTAATAAGAAACTCATTTTTTTAACAAAAGTCATCACAAAGTAACAGACCACTAGAAAAAAGGCCCCACAAACACTACTGTTTGAAATCAGGAGCAGTGAAATACAAAAAATTTGAAAACGACAAAAAAAAAAACAACAACCAAGATAGGGAGGCCCTGCATTTCTGGAAACCAGTGACAATAGAACCACAATAAAAAATACTAACTACTTAAAAAATAAAATTGAAAAAAAAAAAACAATACTTGCTCAGGTCCACGATTTCTCATCATAGATTACGTAATATATATAAACTGCAAAGCAGTCCTTTTTTCCCTCAAAATCGGTTTTTTGAGGAGCGAAGGACGAAACTGCGTGAGATTTTGGCGCGAAGAACGTGAGTCCCACACGACAGCTCGCGAGGTCACGACCTACGCAAAAGTACGGGCTGTTTTGGAGTCTATAACACTAGAACGAACGTCTCGATCAGCACATACAGACACCAACAGATGCGATGATTATTTTGGTGATTATTTTAAAGGGACTGTATTACAGATGTCTAGTCCATTTGGTGAAGTTTTCCACTCACTCGCTTTACTCGCTATGAAAGTTAACGATGGCGTTAGTTACATTTAAATTTACAAGCAACAGAGACAAACTGTGATACCCAAGATTCAAGGACTTTCGTGTAGACCCCCAATGAAGGTATGCTGTACCCTAAACACATCAGAAAACGGAAAATGACTTGTAACTGCCATATGCTAGGGATGCTGCTTCACGGCGAAAACATTGTGGCAATAAATGATGGTAGGATGACCAGTAACAAGATGATGGATATTGCTGCTGCTCCTAAAAATAAGAAAAGAATGCTTGAGGTTGCAAAGTTGCTGCTCTGTTTTCGCGCGAAGCTACCATATAATTATAGTCAAACCTCGTTAACATGGACACTCAAGAGGCCATAGAAAGTGTCCGTATAAACGGAGGGGGTACCCGTATTAAGCGGGTGTCCGTAAAGGCCGATACACACGAGGAGTTTTGCTCCCCGAGCATGCTCCAGGCTCATTTTGCACGTGTCAGTACACACGAGGGAGCGTTTTCAAGTTCGCTCAATTTGCCCCGGGAGCTTGCTCCCAAATATTTAACCAGTTAAATATCGTGGAGCATTTTGCGGGGTGGAAATTCTGCTCCCGAGGATGAAGTCTACCTATGAAATCGTTGGTACACAAGGAGGAGCTTTGCTCCCGCAGCGTGCCCCTAGAGCACGCTCCGGGAGCAAAATCCCTTGTGTGTATCGGACTAAAAGCGGGGTTCAACTGTACCTTCAGCCCCCATCAACTACGTCGTTAACATTTTGATCTTTTACTCAAAATAAAGGACAAGCTGGAGTAGAACCTTTTATCTGAATAAAACCTACGATACAGCCTTTTCCCTAGGGCAGTTCGCGCCTGATCCGAGTGATTGAGGAGGCTTGGAACTGAGCGCGATAACACGAGCTCTCCCGACAAGCCAACCTCTCTCCCAGGGTTCTCTCGCTTCCTTTCTCCCTCAACAGAGAAACCTGGGAGCGAGGTTGCCGATAAGTTTGACAGGTGACGTGATATCCAAGACTGCCGAGGACAACTGGGAAAGAGGCTGACGACTGCGGTGACTGTTTAACTGCCGAATGTTTTTTTTAGCTCTTGTTGTTGACATAAAACTTAAAGGGTAGTTTGCAAAAGATGTCAAAGTTTTGGGAAGGAGGCATTTCTGCATAATCATCCCAATATTTTTAGCCTTATTTACAATAAAAATAATTTTCTGTTACTTTTTATCGCATTTTTTTTCGCGCTGTGAGTCCAAAAATTAGCTAAACATACAAAAAGAGGTTCGCCTTTTAGCTTTCAAAGGCTGATTCGGATGTTTCCATTTAAAAATTATAAAAGAAGGGCCGTCTACTTTTGTTTTTGTTCGATTGTTTGCTTGCTTTGTACAAATAAGTTGGAAAAACTTGGATAGACAAATCTGTAAGTTTTAATTTGATATAGGATATTAGGCATCCACAGTTTAATCGAAGACGCTTCATGGATGGGAAGCAAGTAAGCCCTGAAGCAAGCGGGTAACCTTCAAATTAAGCTACTGGTTTCTGTTTAGAGAGGTACATGTATTAAATGCGCAGTAGACCTACGGATATTACTCCTTTCTCCTAATATACTTACAAGGGCTACAACAACAACTCTCCCTAAGCTAGCCGTTACGTCTTTTAAAAATGTTCAGGGCAAATTAATACGAGCTCGCTTGACAATAGACGTCTTATTCAATTTGGCAAAGGAGGCTACATTGTATATCGCCTGGAATGGGACATTTGACCCTTTTTGGGCCTTGGTCGAGGGGGTTTAGAGAATCTACAATTTCAAAGGAACAGGTGAATGCATACCTGTAGTAGGAGGTTTGGCTGTAGTTATTGTCGTTGGAGGTGGTGTTTGAGTAGGACTTGGTTCATCAAATGACTCCACATATTCAGCTCTAAAACCACGATCAGGGCTAAATGAAGAGTAGAACTTCACACGCATAAACCGACCATTTGAAACTACTGCCGTTAAGTTAGAGCCAGTGCAAAATCGACCCAGATATGGTGAATCTGTTGTTTGGCCATCAAAAAACTCCACGCGACTACAAATGTCACTACTGCAATCATCACAATTTCCCATATGGAAGTCCTTGATTTCCACCTTCACGCGTTTGCCAACTGAAGCAGTAATGATCCAGGAACAGTTTCTTCCTGAAGGGTAGTTGGCCATAGGGTAGTTAAGGCTGCTGAATGAACCATTACCAGATAACTGGATTGGTTCAGTAGGACACTCTAAAAAAAGAAATGATGTTGAACGGTAAGTTCAAGTTATAATAATTATAGACTGACATTTTATGTTATTTTCTACATTATTATTATTATTATTATTATTATTATTATTATTATTATTATTATTATTATTATTATTATTATTATTATTATTATTATTATTATTATTATTATTATTATTTAAACCAAACATTTTCAGCCACCAGCCTTCGAGACTCAAGATTGAAGTAAGCCATGCTGTCTAAATGCAGACTGGCTTGTCTCATCCCAACCTCACCCCCGTCCTTTTTTCTTTTCAGTTACAAACTCGACTCAGTTAAGTACACACGCTGTGATCAGGTAATTATATCCGTGGGCCTTGTTTTATTTTGACTCGACTTTCAACCTTTCAAGGGAGTCCAGTTTACATCACCCTCTCGGTGTGTAATGTACACACACAGCAGGAAACCTTGCACCATAATACGGTGTGGAGCCTTATGTGGCATATATGTAGTCTGATACATTGTATCCACCTAAACGGCTGCTGGTTGACTTCAACTGTGAGCCAGTCCAGAATTTCTTGCTCTGGGTGCCCCAGCTGTGTACCAAGATTAGAGTAGGCACCATGACTGGCCATTAAAAATGTCATTGTTCGATTGGCCAATAAGGTTGAAGGGAAATTCGATACGCATGACAGTAATTTGTTGAGTTCATTAGCCTGCGTAGCAGGCGTCGAACGGGCTATGAGTCCATTGGGGTTTAGAACAATGCTTTCAGCACTGATTTGCAGACAAACTAGCCGGGATTAGATTAATCTGCATTTACAGACAAACACTCACTTTTTATTAGTACGTTTAAAAAAGGAGGCAATAAATTCCACACGAAACAGTATTCACTCGCTAAAGGTTTTTACTTACTACTTCATCGACGTCGGTACTTTCTGTTTCTGAATTACTTTAGTACGCGTGTTAGAGACCACCGGAAATACGTCTGCGGTCACGGGCTATACGCGTCGCGTGTATGAATAGACGAAAATTCAAGGGCCTAGATTCCAGAAAAATTACATCATTGCCAGAGATCAAAAAAGTGATTTACATGGTACGTCATTTCAATCATCGCCGAAAATAAACCGCATGCTCATCACAAGACCATTTACATACAATAAAAGTTTACACCCGATCATCGCAGTTTTGCTAATTAAGATTCTTTTTTTTTTTCCGACCACTCAGTAGTGTTCACTTGTTCCGAAGTGATCAACGCTTTCAAGCCATAGCATTCGTGAACCAACACGTTTCGGAAAAGCTCTAAATTTACTCTTTCTTAAGCTTTCTTTGCAAAGCAAGCGTGGCTTCGATCACGCAACGATTCTTAGTCCCAATTTCCACCGTCTCCGCAAGGAACGCCTGGCACAATGATTCCTTTTTTGTCTCCTAAATACGATAAAAAACGCGTTGCAGATTATGAGTCCCGCTGCTTACGCAAGCGAAACTAACTAGGCTCTCAGTAAAAATAGTACTTACACAAAGTATAGAGGTCAAGACAAAACACATTTCGTGGCCTTTATTACATTTGGCAATAATATCTTAACTACATTATATTTTGCACCAGTTATAAATCAATTGTGATCTCAACAGTGATACACATACCTGGTGGGGTATAGTTCAGCATGGTGTAAGTTGCTGTAAATCCTCTTTGCTGTTTTTCAATTTGACCATCAGCGACAAACCTCACCCTCAGACGTTCATTGGTTGAATAATAAAACAACGGTGGAGTGAACCTGTCTTCAACACATAGCTTTCCACTTGCAGCACCTGGTGACAGACTAGAGCCCAGAAAGCCATCAAGAATTTCCAAATAATCACACGCACAGACCCCTTCTGCACCACAACGTTGAATTTGCATGGCTGTAATATCTAGCTTCACAAAATTGCCTTTACTGGCAGAGATTTCCCAGAAACAGTTCTGGTTAAGAGGATACTTCCTGGGATAGAATGGACTTGTAATAACTCCTGACATGTCTGTCAAGTTTATTCCACTTGGGCACACTAAGTAGTAAAATAAGATAATATGTAATAAAATGCAGTTAAAAAGACATAAAACTAACTGATTTCAATGAACAGTGAAACAATGACAAAAAGTGATAAATATATATATTTTTTAACTCCAGTTATAGTAGGACATATGGTGGGGCGAGTTCAAAGGGAAGGGTACATGTAACATACCTCAATGGTATAAACGGCTAAAGTAATACCGGTAACAATTGAAAAATAACCACTTCACTTAAAGTGTAGCTTAAAAGGGATAAATACATTGTACAATGTAAATAAATAAAATAATAAACAATTAACAGACAGACAGACAAGAGATGACATTTGAATTACATTGCACTAGAATGTGCTGGTAAAAACCCAAATCCTGCTTCAAAAAATAGGGCCCAAAGGAACTTAAAAGGAAAGAAAAAAAAACACTGTTTTAATGACACATGTAACACCCTTGACTTAACTACAGTCAATGCCCTCCTTGTGATCACTCTCATAAGCAACCAGCTCTAGTTACGACCACCTTTATGAAACCCTGTTTGAACTGTGACTTAATTAAACTTTGTAATCAAAAGCTCTCATAAGCAACTGCTCCCGCAAGTGACCGCGACCACCTTTTGGCGTAATTTACCCAACTAGACGTTTTCTTTGTTTTTAAGCTCTTGTAAGTGACCACTCAGAGTATTATTCATCACCTTAATCAGGGTGCAAAGAAAGTCATTTTTACAGCTTGCCATTCGGGCAAGCTGAAGCTAACATTTAGTAGCCCAAAATGTCATTTCAACTAGCCCCAAAAACGTTTTGATCAGCAGATTGAGTTCACAGTAATTCTTCTGTAATTTGAATTCCTCAAAAAAATTCACTTGCCCATCGGGCAAGTTAATAACAGAATTCACTAGCCCGATAGCAAAATCCACTAGCCCCGGGCTATCGGACACTACTTTCTTTGCACAGTGCCTTAACTGAAACTGCACACAATGCTAAGGGTCTAAAAAATTGGATGTAAAGTTTAGCCGTGCCTATATCAGATATAAAGACAATTATCTTCTGTATTTTCTTTATGACTTATTAATAAGGTTCTGAAGCTCTCGTAAGCGACTACCCTCTATTGTTTCACCACGCGCTCGCTTACAAGAGCTCATTCTAGTAAGCAACCAGCTTAAATTTTCTGAGGTGGCTGTTTAGGAGAGCTTTGGAAAAAATCAATATTGTACATCTGTACATGTTACTATGGAAAACACATGAATAACACAAAGGAACTTACACATTTCATCAGTAACTGTCTCATATGAAGCATTGAATCCTGGAAGTTCATTGGAGGCCGTCTTCAAGGTAATCTGAATGGAATTGGTATCAGAGTACACTGGATCAGGAATGTTTTGACCACACAGCGTAAAGGGTTCACGACCATCATTTGATGCAATGTTTGTGATT
Organism: Porites lutea; assembly: GCF_958299795.1. Lineage (NCBI taxonomy): Eukaryota > Metazoa > Cnidaria > Anthozoa > Scleractinia > Poritidae > Porites > Porites lutea. The sequence goes on from NC_133209.1 coordinate 32,548,728, forward strand.
TCAACAAGGGCACCACCTGGTGCTCCTCTACAATCAGTAGTCTGACCTTGCTCCAAAGTAAAATTCAAAAAAGACAACTTGATTCGTCCACTGGGAACTGTGATAGTCCAAACACACACTTGTGAAGGACCAAAGTTGTTTGGAAAATTGGGGCTTGCTACAAATCCACTTGATGCCCCACTGATATTAACTCCAGCTACGCAAGCTATAAGGAGTTAAAAACAAGAATGCATACATCTGAGTACTTTTTCACACAACACATCTTGATTGTATTTAAGGTAGAATACAGGTACATGTGGGGAAAAAAGGATCAATACTGCAAAAAGTTATTTAGTTTAAATTTAAACCTATAAATATCCCACTTTGAATTTGCTGCAAAAGGCTCTATAGTAATCTCATTCACTGGAGTTTGCTCCAAAATCATTTAGTCACTCCAATTACCAGCACCACTTGATAAAATAAAAAGTTACACTGTATTTTGAAAATAACATTAAATAAGAATCAACCATTATTTTTTATAAATCTTATTACTTTAGAAGTTTAATAGAAAAAGTTACCTTGTCTATACAATGTAAATCATTTCATAAAATTAGCCAATTTTTCAAATGATTTGTAACATTTATGTTACAAGAAGATTCATCACAACATAATAACAAAGCTATTGATGTAATAAAATTGTTTTCTAAAAATAATATAGCTCCAAATGCAAGCCAAAAACAGGAGATGGAGTTAGATTCATGTAATTTCCCTTATGAACCAGCTTCATAATTAAGTTATTTTTATTGGCTTATTCCCCCAATTCTGCTTGCATCTGCATGTATGACATTATTAGTTTTCACTTGAAGATAAGCAACAATGTCATAAGCAAAATATAGCAAACTCTGCTTATGAATTTGTTGGTTTGATTTTTGCTACATGTAGATTGCAATGCATTAACTTCTGAATTTGACCCTGACTTCATCATTAAAACCAGCACTGATACTGCTAAAGGAGAGAGTGAGGCAGACATGTGAATTGTATTTACAACAAATTATGTAAGTACAAGAAAAACTTACGATCTTGCAATTGAGCAGGCACAATGTTGACCAAAATGTTAACTGCAACACAAAAATATAATCAAGGTCACAACTATAGTATTGTGGACAACAAAGATCTAAAAGCTCCCTAGAAGAAATTATTACATGTATGCATACCTGCAAACTCTCCCGGTTTTCCCAGGAGACTCAAAGTTTTTCATCAAATCGCCCGGTCCCTTGGTTAGAGCATCAAATCTAGCCTCCCAGGGAAAAATCTACCATGGCCTTTTTCAAAATTTTTTCATTAATTTTGTTATGTTCGAGATGTGAAAAAGGAAACTAAAACAGGAAGTGGAGTTACTGCTCTTGTTTGAGCTGTTCTTGATCAGAAAACATAAGACAGGGCAATCAAAATTGTTAAACATTTAACAAGTATCGTAATTGGTCAGAAATCAACCAATCAAACTGCACAATACATCGTAGGAAGTTGGCGCGGCTTTTGCACGCAGTTATCGACATCGGAAACATTCAGAAAGCCTTTGGGTGATTTTCAGAGAGTATTCAGACATTGTTGAAAATGACAATGCACCTCATTTGCTCCCAAAAATTTTGCATGAGGGTTGTTTTCGATTCCTCTTGGGACAGTTTTAATACCCAGGAGAAATGAAAAACAAAGGCTATGCAAAATTTTGGGGGGCAAATAAGGTGTGTAATGGGAGATGGGCAAGTTGCGAATGCAAAGACCTCTAAACATCTCCAGATTTTTGTACTCCGGGGGTTGGCAGGTACATGTATTTGTAAGTACATTGTGGCAGTGCAAAAGATCTATTAGAGAGCTTCAACAGTGGACATTCTTGAGGTCACGGACATCAGGAAGGTTACGCCCGGTCTGGATCAAGTACAGCATTTGTGGCATGAATGGCGAAGATTAAGCAATGAATGGTTTTTGGTATAACGCAAGTAACGGATGTCTTGTCTGTCTTTTATACTTTAGCTATTCGAAATGTCTTCACTCATGACATAGCATTGCGAATTTCAGAAAGATCTTTAGTTACTGAAGGGGACTGGTAAATTTTCTTTGCTCCATTCTCACTTGAACGTTTCATCTTTCACATTTATTTGCCACGCTTGAAATGCCATCTTGTACTATTTGATTGTGTAGACCAGTGTGTTGTGTAGCGAACAAAACATGACAGCGAAGTTTGGTGGCCCACTTTATTTGCAGTTTCATTAACCACAAAATGAGATTATTTTAGTTTGCTATTCAATTTCAAAGTTCATTGCACCAAATATCACCGGGGTCTCGCTAGAAAACGTTTTCAGGATAAATATACATGTAATCAACCTGATGCACTTTAAGCCTTTAATATTTTTTCAATGTAAACAAAATAACAATTCACGCAGTCTAAATTATCGGCTGTTAAAACTTACAAGAAGATAAAGCCCACAGAAATGAGATGTGAGTTTACTAATGATGATTCACATGGACGAGAAATCGAGAAAATCTCATGTAAATCCCGTAAATCACCAAACAAAGCAATCATTGCGTGATTATTAATTTCTCTACAATAGAACTGGCACAGAAGACTGTGATCAGAAACTGTGAGAGGTTTTCAAAGTTAAAGAGCTTTAAATTAATTTTTTTAGTTTGGTATTATTTTTATCCAAGTTTGAATGAATGTTGATGACTTGTCTTTCAAACCAGTTAATGCAAAAACGCATTCAAAAGAGTCATATAAAAGTTACTTCTGCTGCTTCATTACTCTGCAAAGGCACATTATTACAATCATAACTAAATCACATACAGACCGATTTTTCTGACAAAGTTTGACCTATACAGCTGAAATCTATGAATAATTTTGATTTATAAGGATACTAGTTCGGCTCAAATCTATTATGGTTAAAACATGAAATGTTACCAAAATGATAATTTGCTGCGTGTGAATGTTATGCGTGACGGCCCGAATGATGCACATTTTTGTAAAAAATAAATTTCTAAAAAATGTAGAATTCAATAAATATCTACGATTTTTGGCGGATCTGTAGTTCAACATGTTGTTATTGTTTGTGCCAGGGGACAGCTTTGTAGCTGCTAACGTTGAGGAGATATTGTAATTTATATGTGCCAAATTTCATTTGTACTCGTGAACCATGCTACTGATCATTCAATGCTCATACAGACTCCATTTTTGGCGGAGCACCATGGATAAGAAAATCTATCCATCCCAGAAAATTTGGTAATCACGTGACCGTACACTGAATGAATGACTGTCTGTCCGCACCACAGGGAAACCAATGTTTAATCACACACTTTATAGCTAGTTTGGGAGCCCAGCAGCAAACTAATATTGCATTATTGCGCATCAATGTTATGATCAACTGACAGCTTTCAAAACAGAATATCCACTGACCAGTATCACCTGACCGTATCACAGGCTCAGGTGTCGACCCATCAAGGTTGAGTATTTTTTTACTAGTTTTTAAATGATTGCAGGCTCAAGTTTAATTTTTTTAAAATTCATATGAAATATGTTGTGTTTATGTGCCGTACTATTAAAATTTTGCTTTCAAACTGACCTTGGACCTGATTCAGTGAGCTATTACAGGCAGGGAAGAGATTTTGACGTTTCTCACCATCGTCAGAAGTTGGTCAAGACCTACCTACAATTTTTAGGAGCTGATTGGTCAAAATTTGACAGGTGAGTTTATGCGGAAAATTTATGCAGCATCTTGAAACTGAAGCTGACAGAGTTTTGTGTCAAATTGCCATGTTTTTAACTGTCTTTTTCCACTGGATGTACAAAATGAAATACAGCTGCCATAAATTTATTGGGTTTTTGGTTGACAAATGTGCCACTTGTCAAAGTCGGAAATCTAATTTCGGATGGCATCATTTTTGTTTTCCACCTTGCTCAATGCGTAAGAGGGTTAAAAAGTATCACGCGATTATGGCCTTACTTGATAGCTTTCAGGAGCAGCATTCGCAATGGTAAGCCTGAGTTATTATTGTATTTGATGTTTGTCTTTTTCTTTATCTGATTTCATGAACTCAAGCATAGTTTATGTGGCTAGTTTATGCACGCTTGTAAGATCTGAGACAATAATCTGACCTAGTATCAGGTTTGATACAAGCTTACAGAACTTCAAAAGGCCTTTAGACATTTTCTCACTGCAAATAGGAAGAAAACATTCGGAAGAATATTTAGTTATAATTTCGGCTATAAACAAAATTTAAAATTTTGAGTGATTTTCTTGCCTTTGTTCATCTTTGAAAAAAGCAAACACCAGGAGGTCGACTTAAAAAATAAACTTAAGCTTTAAGCTTAAAGGGCATGTAAACCCAAAAATGCTACAATTTTGTTTGATATGAGTAGGATGTATACCGAAAGTACTTCATAAATCTTCTATCTTTTTTTTGATACAAGCGCATTTTGACCCGAGAAATCACCTCTGAAAGTTCACTTCGTCCGCCATTTTGATTCCGCCATCTTTGTTGTGACGTCTCGAGTGGAATCTCTGCCCATCGGAAGTCAAAAACATCTTTGGGACCTTTACGAACACGTGTGTTGTCTAGTTTCCTACAAGAATATTTTTTTGGTTTGACAATGGTAAAGCGGTGTGTCTTTGGATCTTGTAACAACTCAAACAAAACAGGGCATTTTACTCATTTTTTCCAAAAGAAGAAAGAATTCGGCGCCAGTGGATTAAATGTGGAGACTTCTTACAACCTACAGAACACTCCATAATCTGTGGCGCTCATTTTGCACACGAATGTTTCGAGGATTATGGGATGGTAAAAATGGGACTCAAAGATAAAAGAAACAATTTGAAAAGCGATTCGGTGCCCGCAATTCAGTCCCAGAGACCCGAAGTATTGCCCGAAGCGCGTAAATTAGCCGACTATGGAGAGCGAAGAAAAAGAAATATCGGCGCCTGCAAGTCAGACTTCTGGCAAAAGGTCACGAACAAGTTAGTAGAGGTGCACACAAGTTATCAGTTTCTAGGGTAAGTACGCCAATGCAATAATTAAGAAGGACTTTTTTTGGTTTGGTCAGTATTAACCGTTCCCCCTTCCCCAAGTTTATTCAATCTTTTTTCACAGATATTGGCCGGTAACAAACGTGCCTCCGTCGCTGCGAACGCCGTCACGTCAGCTTCTGAGTCTATGCCCGTCGACACTGAAACAAGTCCTTGCTCTGAAGATGTGACATCTCCCAGGTTTAAAGAGGCAGCAGTTGAATGTGATATTCTGCACGAAACGTCTCTAGGTAAAGGTAGGTTACGCTTAGACATAATCTTACCTCGCTTTTTTCTTGCCCCCTAACCGATTATCTAATGTAGAATCTCTATCCAGCAGGCACACAATTAGAACCCTTGAGAGACGATTTTCAAGTGCAGTGCGACCTTATAGTTACAGCTCTTTTAAGCACTAATACACCAGAATGCAGCCCTGTTAAAAGTCTAGGAGGATGCAGCGTGGACGATGACAAAGATTTTGATTATGTTCAACCGACTGATTTGTCTCTTGAGGAAGCCGAGGATGACATTGAAGAATATGAGGGCAGTCCGTCAAAGTAACGTACCGCCGTACACTGGTTATGTTTTTGAAGAGATATCGCACTTTGTTTGATTGCTTTTTTTTTCTTACTTTTATTCTTATTCGTTAAAATATAGGTTAATTATTGCAGGTTTGGTGGCTGTAAACCAATGTAGGAGGTGCCAAAATCCGCAGGAAATCTTTGGCGTATTTTGTTTACTGCACAGGAAGGGAGCGCCACTCTTACTTTTCTGCCAAGATAACCCCAACACCATCGCACAAGTTGGTGATAAGCGATGTAGCGAAATTTTCTAGACACGAACGAGAGGAAAAATGTTGGAATAAATATATAACTACGAATATGCAGTCATATTTAAACTGTTCATAATTTTTTTATGTATATAGTGAAAATTTCAGAACTAGTAAACATACTCGTGCCCTCTATGACTGTCTGTGTCATGTTGTTGCCTATGTGCATAATACGCCGTTTCAAGGACCCTCACATCCAAGCAAGTAGACTGAAATCCTGGATGTTCTGTTATACAGGACATTTGGACCTCCGTCTGCTCTTCAATTTTTTGCCATATTTGCCCTCTTTCATGACAACATACGTTTTCAGGTACTGAAGGCATCGTCTGACACATTCCACACCTAAATTACAATAAAAAAAGTAAGGACCTCTTTCATAATGGCTTGAGTTGATCTTAGTCTCATGATAAAATTACTCCAAAATAAAGGCAAAAGGTATAAGCAATACAATTTAAGTCACAAAAAAAAATTACCAGTCTGTGTTGCCAAGACGATCCGTCTGACTTTCGGTTTCGTCCTCACGGCTTTGTTGTTGTTGTTGTCCATCATCTCGTTGAACTCTGCGAGGCTCATAACGATAGGGACCCGGACCTGTGTCTTCAGAAGGCTCTGAAGTTTCAACTACATCGCTGTCATATAAATTTACGTCGGAAAAATCACTTTCGTCGGATGAATTCTGCTCTGAAGTATCCGAACTCTCACTTATCGCTCGATTGAGCCGCAATAGTGATAATCAAGTTGCGCAATAGACTGGTTCCACTCGTTACGTCACAGGTAATTTCATATTGTTAACCGGAAGTTAATCTGTCGTAGAAAAAGCCGTGTTTTCGCCTTAGGGGCATCGAATTGGTAGAAAATAATAGCAAAATTGTTTTTAGAATACTTTTTTACATATTAGGGGATAAACTTGTATTTTTGGGTTTACATGCCCTTTAAAGACCCAGGATTTTTAGAGACACTTTAATACTTTCTTCGTGAATGAAAATTGTTGTCTCTGAAAATGTTTCACCAAATCTTTTCTTGATTGTTGGTAGTCTCTCTTGTGATTTTAATCACTGTGCCATTTGTTTTCATTCGTTCTCGAACATCACTTGCAGGAGTACTCAGAATGCAGCAAGTATCAAACGGTTTTTAAGATTACACATCATTATAAAGCCATTGAATAAAAAATAAACATAATAAATTCTTTATTATGTTGAAGCATAACTCTATTAATGTTCATTCAAACACTTGACAGTACGCACTGCAAATTTGGCACTTGTCAAAAAAGAGAAGCAGCTGGCCACAATAGGTGATTTTGGAAATTTCTTCAGTGAATGGTTTCACTAAAAGCCCACATGTGCTTCGATCGTCCTGAATATTGAATGAGTGCAATTTGTCTTGCAAAATTGTGAATACTGTATTCTGTCCAAGGTCTTTATGATAAAAACAGCGCCTCATAGTGCCGTTTCATCTCAGATGTAATGTATCAAAAGTATAAAAGGCTGGTTTGCATGCCACCAGATTTGATGGCAATATTTCGTAAGGTAAACTTGCCGATGGCAAAAAATTGGCCTGATTCATTTTCCAGGCCTAATCTACTGTGAGCAAGGGCCATTATGGCTCTTAAATGTGATCGAAGATGATCGCTATTTTTTGGGTGCACATATAAGGCTATTAACTCGATGTAAGATTTGTTTACTCTTGGACTGTTTTGCACATCATTTTTCTCTAAAATCACTTAGCCTTTCCCTCAAAAGTACCATGAATGTGCCCTTAAGTTAACTGATTTGTGGATTACAAGTTTATTGTTTGATTTGAAACATAAATTTATTAACAGGAGCTTCACTTTTAGCCCTGGCTAAATCTATATAAATTATTAAGGAACTTGGTAAACTCAAATTTAATTTTCATGAAGATAATGTGAAATGCGCAAATACAAATTTGAATGAAGATATGATCGTCGCAGTGGTAATTGCAATTTAAGCAACTGCAAATTAACTCCCCCCCTCCCCCCCAAAAAAAAAAATTGCCGAACTTCAACAGGATTCGAACGATTGGCCTCTGCATTTGTGCTGCAATGCTCTACCAACTGAGCAATAAAATCTAATGATATCCATTTGCTTCAACAAGGCCCATCTATGTATTCTTGCAAAAATTCACCATTGCCTCCAAAATTCTCCCAAAAAGGCAATTCCACTCTTATTTTAATACTAAAAATTCCCAGGCCTAATGTCTACCCCATTGTCCAACAAATGCTACAGAGAGGCTTACAGTTTTTTTTTTCCAGGCCTCAATTTTTATAAATCACTTAACTTTTGATTTAAAGTGAAACACAGCATTGCAATAAACTGTTCCAACTTTGTTGCCCTAGAAATCATCATTGTGTGGTTCCAGAAAATATCCATACCCACCCCATGGAAGATCATTGGAAATTCTGAGGGGGAGGGGGGTTCAAAGGCAGTTATTTCCAAGGGGTAGGGGACGTTTATGGGAAACTACTTTTCCAGAGGATGACGAACCACAGACATAACATTGAAAGCAACGTACAATCGATCGTAAGCACAAAAACATACGTACGTTGTTTTGAAACAAAAATCAGTACTCCTGGCCATTGAGATGAGGTTAACATCATTAGCTTTAATGTTTCTGTTTTTCTTTGAGTTAGCTAGTGCTACAATCTCCAGAAGAATGATGTGTCTTTGGAACGAAGTCGAATCGATTTAACATGGCGGACATGACTGGATTCTTGTCCCCAGACTTCCAACTTCGTCTTGTTTTCGTCCGAGCAACATTGTAGTGCTTTCACTTCTAGATCTGTTCACTGAGCATCACTTTTCGCTACCTTCACATGCAGGAAATGCATTTTTGATCCGTTTCGTGCTTTATCAGTGGTTATTCGGGGTAGTAACTCGTAAAAAAATGCGATGAGACAAGAGTAATTCCGTTCCCATTTCTCGCTCGATCTTCAGAAGGCCCGGCTACCTGACTAGTAAAATTAGTTTAGCAATCGTGACGATGCTCACGAAACCTAGCGCTTTGGCGTGTGTCAGTGAAGTTTTTGGTCCTTAAATAAGAATCAACCTGAAGAAACTGACAAAATGTGTAGACAAATAAACAGCCAGAAAGGAAAATTGTAAGTTTCTGTTTTCTGGGTATTTTTAGCTATTGTTTTCCAAGTTGTTTAGGCGAGTGAAAGTAAAGTTTTCTTCATAATGTTCGCGTCGGAGTAAGCACAAAAACTTAGAACAATCAATGTTTTAAACTTTGCAACCCAATTGTTTAAGCTTATAAGGCCTTACATAAAAACAAGACAGACATAATTTGCAAATTTGATGGCGAAGAAGCTAAAAGTTTAGGTGAATAATAACCTTCACAAAAGTTTAAGTTGTTGTAATAAAATTCAACCATGTTTTCGTAAATGAGTTAGTATTCACTTTCTGTTTTTTTAAAGTACCAAATCCACTTTGACATGAAGAAGTCCCCACTTAAAAATTCTGGAAATTCCTGGGAGGAGGGGGGTCATCAAAGATCCCCTTGGAATGGAAAATCCTGGGGGGTGGGGGGGGTGCAAATCGAAGAGTCTTCCGTGGGAGGGGTATGGATATTTTCTGGAACCACACATTGCAAATCATCTTGTGTAACATAGCCTTAAGCTCTCCTTGTGCACGAATTAAGTCAAACAGCACTTTGCAATTGGCCTTCAGACTCACGAAGCAAAGTAAGCCCAGTTTCAATGGAAACTGTTAGAACAAAAATAAAAGAAAAAATGACTTCATCGTACAAATGGCTTATTTTAGTTCTGGTTTCAGTATACACCTATATATCCTTACAACAACAACATTTATTGGCATTTCCATGAGTAGAATGCATTAGTGATTACAATATTGATTATGTCAAGGTAAAGGAAAAAAAAAAAGAAAAGAAAGTAACACTTTTCATTCTAAATAATAATAATAATGGCTAAGATTACACAGAAAATGCTAACTATATTGTAGCTATGTTTGATGATCTAGTTTCACGTTTTTCGAAGGCCAGAAAAATAAAATGGCTAAGTTTCTTGCAGACAAAGAGATCTATAAAAGTATCATATCGTTCGCACTCAATGGGTGAAGATTAGGATAATTATTTGTGATAGTGCGGTTTAGCAAGAGTTCATTTAAAGAACAGTATTGACACAATCTGAGATGTTCAGAAATTTGGGCGTGCAGTATCTCACGTATTCTATCATTAATTTATGGTTGCTTGTTCTAAATTCTGCCACTGTGCGTCGGTGATTTGTGTTTTTTATAAGGTCCAAGTAATGGGACAATTTGCTATACCTGTACATGTAAGCTTAAGCTAGCTTATATTATTTTTGAAAATTCAGAAAAAGATGGCAAGTTTCACAAGCAAGCTCAAGCGATATAAATCGATATTAAACAAAGAAAGTTTGAGCCAAATTTTGTATGGGACAAGACGAATTTGAAATACGTGACTTCCTATGTTTTTAGTAGTCATTGTTAAATATAGCAACAGTTGTGTAAAAACGCTGTATCACCACAGCGAAGAGTTTACAATGCTGAATAAAACCACACACAAGTCGAGTTTAATTACACTGTTAATTATTTTGCTTAACATGAATTAAGTAACGAAGCCTTAACGAAGAGGAATTTGTACATTAAAGTTGCTTAGGCCATGGATATGGGAAAAAATCGACAACAACATGAAGAATTGAAACAGGTGAAACAGCCATCGTTGGTCAACTACTTTGATATTAGCAATAAAGAACTTGTGGGCCGACAAAACCACTAATGTGCACGCTTATAGAGTACACATAAATTACAAAATATCTCAAAATCTACGACGCTTAGGCTTGCTAAATAAAGCAAGAAGAATACAGCAAATCCATAACATTTTTCGACCATGGTCATTATGTACTCAAATTATACTCACTCAACACCACGAGTATCCACGTGGAAGTCATCTTTCTCGAAGGAGTATTCAGAAAGTCAAAACAACGAAGAAACTTTGCTCTGCTTTCCTGAGAAATGGGCAGCCTGCTTCACTATTTACTTTACCCAAGCTATGAGCGTAGAATGAGCAAAGGATATTGGATTTGAGGGAGTGACACTTTCAATAGCTGAGTGACCGCTCTGTTTGATGCAAATTACTTAGCTACCGCCCAGGCCATCAACCGGATAAACAGCCTGGCAGACCTCTTTTTTGGCGGATTTTGCGGATGGTCAAATAAGTTCCAGCACAAAAAAAAAACCAGCTCCTCGCCGCTGTACTAAATGTGACGCCGCCGGTGCCTTTTTTAAATGCACAATAAAACTTAATTTTACACAGTATTTTACGCAACGATAGTCATCCAGTAAATGCTAAATTATGAAAGCAGTCCCAGTAAATAAACACAAATAAATAATATGCGATATCGTGCTTTTCACGTGCCTGACATTTTCATCCCAATCAGTTTTGAGTTCGCGTTATCCAACCGTGTTAGCTCGTGTTCAGTTTCGCTTCAGCCTCGAATTTGGCGTGATAGCCTAAATGATCTAATGGAATAAGCACCGTCTCAAACAAACGCAGGGGCGTATCTAGGATTTTTTTTTAGGAGAGGGTGCACTCGTCTTTTGCTCTACTTCAACACCAATAAACCACATAGTTTTTTTTGCAGAATACCAGGGCCGGGTTGTTCGAAGCTGGGTGAAGGTAACCCTGGGTTAGTGCGAAATTTGAACTCAGATATGAGAGATTAAAAAGCAAATTAAGTCTAATTCTCTTTGCCCACAATTTGATAATTGGATACTCTAAAAAGAAAAGAGAAAATTATCTGAGAGAGTGCTTTTGATAAAAAGATAAAGAAACCCGGGTTAAAATTTAACCCCGGGTTAGCGCAAACCGGCGTTCGAACAACTGGGCTCAGTTGTATTAGAAAACCGCAGGTCATCTCAGGGGGGGGGGCACCCCCTGCACCCTCCCCCTAGATCCACCCCTGAAACTCCTCTTGTCGAATAAACGCCCCCTCTCCGCCATTATAGGGAGTACACCAGGACAGAAATTAAACACAAGATAAATTCAAAGTTTTATTGCTTAGCCGCCAGTGGCTATAACGAGTAATAACCAAAAGGTTAAGGTGGCTCCCTAGAGTATTTACTTATAACCCTAGCTATCTAGCATACGATACAAAAGGAAATCTTGTTAATTTGTAAACGCTATCGTTTGCGTACTTAAGGAGCGTAATCAGACTACGAGTGGTCAGGAAGGTCCAAACGCGCGCACTTTAATTGTTCAAATTGCATTCAAGAATTGAACTAGCCAAGCGAAAAAGTGCTTGTTGCAATGACAAACCTCCTAATTGAAAAAGTAAATTTTATAATTCACTGCTCGATAGCGCACTTCGGAAATGATCACGCAAAAAAGGCACAGCTTAGAGATTAACTGCTAATATTAAACACTGGGCCACGGAACAAACATTTTAATTTTAAAGTTACTCTCAGTATACTGCCCTTTTTTACGTCTCCTCCATGCATTTAAAGGGCCGTCAAAGTTGTTGGTTGTCCTGCTCGTGCTAAATTACATTCATCTTCTTCGTTTCACAAAAAAGGGTTCTTTAATCCTCTTGCTCGACGGTCTCTTTTCCTGTGATTAGTGTATGACCTTTCTTGACTCTAGTGCCAGATGTTGTCTTTTTTCCTGTTGCGACAAAAAAATATAATATATAAATATACAATAATAATAATAATAATAATAATAATACCAGTTTTTCAGGCATTGGTTGCATGCAGGCAAAAATAATTCTTGACCTTTATAGAGCAGCGTGAGGTGTGCCTGGCTTTAATGTCAGTTTTCAGATCATAATACTGATCCCCGCATCAACCTCCAGCAGCTGAACCGACTTCTATATCTGAATTCAGCTTATATATATTTCGGATACGTAAATCAGCAGAGTTTGCCTGGCATGGTGCTTTGCTTGTTGGTTTTTCTTATGTGAGTTTAAACTGATATAGTTACGACAAACTGGAACTTAGTACATCCCACTGTCTTGTTGCAATGATCCATGCGGCGGACCACTGCCAATAAAAACGAGAGACGTATACACATCATGTTCTGTTCAGTTTTAAGCTATGGCTTGTAATCACCTTTAGAGATGTATCGACATCCAGCATCAACAGAAAAGATCAAGAGAATTAATAATAAAGGGACCACTAGCACCACAGATACAATAATAACCGCTGTTCGAGAGGACTTCTTCGTTGTAAAGTGGATGAAGTTCTCTGATTCGTAGGATCCATACTCGTCAAAAGAGCGCTGAAAAACTGCATAGTTTGCACCTTCCTTAAGTTCACCGTTGTAATATTCTCTTGAGCCTGTCATGTGATATAAAAATATAATGAAGAAATGCAGCATATATTATAATGGTAGGCGCTAAATTATAATTTAAGCAATTTTCTGGACAAGAACCGAGAGGACGCATATTGAAAGCAGGGCTGTGTAACGGCTGATATTGCGCATGCCCCACAGTAATTAATTCTTCCTTATTCGCTATTAAGGAACTTTGTTAGCAAGGAATCCACTTGTAAATCATGCCAAGAATTACGGCTTCGTAGAAAACAAACATCTCTCCCAAAGCATTGTATCAAACGTTGCAAACAACAAAAATGAACGTTGAAAACTTTTAGACTAACAGAAACGTAATTGCAATCCTTTTTTAAAAAAAACGGATTGCACTTATGCTGCGTGCGGTGTTTAAAATCTTTTTCAAGTTTGTTCATCCTTGCCTCCTTTTGTATTTGCTGTGTTATCTTCTTTTAATGTTATGGGCCGTTATTTGTATACCGTAAAATTCCGAAAATAAGCCCAGGGACTTATATTTTTCAAAGGCTCTTTTTGAGGGGCTTGTTTTTGGAGGGGCTTATATTCGGAGGGGCTTATCTACGGAGAGAAATTTGCGTTTCAACATCGAATGGACTAGCCTTGCTTATAGTTTAAAGTAAATTTGCCGTTTTTGCTCTGTTTTACTTTGTATTTGAGGGCAATTTTCCAAGTACAAGCCCCCGGGGGCTTATATTTGGAGGGGCGATTTAACGGAGGGTTTTTTGCGTTACCGGTTTGGGGGGCTTATATTTGGAGGGGCTTATACATGGAGGGGCTTATTTTCGGAATTTTACGGTATTTCAGTCAATTTGGTGGCAAATCGCTCTGTTTGAACTTTAATAAATTTCGTGAAACAGCTGTTTTAAAAAATGTTGTTTCAACTCGATGGAGGAAAAGCGAGTAAGAATCTGACGAAAACGACTTCCACTACGTTTTGTCATTAATTAAGTCCCGGGAAAAAAACAATTGGCAAGTTTAAAACAAGTCAACAACGTAACAACAAACTATATACGGGTCTAGACTGGGGGAGACATTTTTCTTTAAGTCCAGTATTATGCGCTGCCATTTATTTTCGGGCGCCCGTTCGTTTAACTTCAAGCGTCGCGAATCCCATGTTTGCCTTCTGCTTTTGCAAACGAGTTGTTGGGGATAAATAGGTCTTACCTATTGCCTGCCTTTGTCGTTGAACGGACCTTGAATAGTATTTCCCGTCACCAATGCGAAACTTTATCGTTCCGTAATTGAACTCTGCTGTTATATATGGCTCTCCTTCAACTTGTGCTTTGTAATCTCGGTAGATATTTGCCTCTGAATACTTTTCATGCGTTGACACTTCCAGGTTTTGATCTTCTTTCAACTGTATGACAATTACCTGGACATAACTAAATAATATAGAAAAAATTTCCGTATAATGTACTATTGGGACAAGTGCACGAGTTACGGGCAACATTTAAACTGTTCTTGCGTACTAGGAAATTTTTCCCAGACTGAATTGCGTACCTTTTCGCTTGAAGAGGCTTAAGGAAGGAAGGGTATCCAGAGTCAAAACTTTGGTCTCACCCTGTTAGCGGAAAGAACTAATAGGACACAAAGTGGTAACCCTGGGGGGGGGGGGGGAGGGGAGGGGGGGCGGGAGAGCACACATTGAAGTTTACTGCTACTGGCTGATTAACGGTGCAGCGGGCGGGATCTATAGGGTATGGTTTTAGAGGTGTTCATGCCATACAAAGTCCTTTTTTGTTAAGGTATGTGTTACAGGTCAAAAGTTTATTCAGCTTAAAACTTTTTAATCTAGGTCGTGGGCTCCGGCCTAGATTGATTCTCAATTTCCTGTCTCCTATCCCTAATTATTCATGAACTAGGGCTACGATACATAAAGGAAAAAAACCTAGAATCTAGAACCTAGGTTAAAAAATTTTAACCTAAGTTTTTTTAATTTTGACCTGTAAGATATACATACAAGAGCACAGGACTTAAGCTGCAAAAAAGAGTCAGCAACATACTTTGTTAACTTTCTTAAAAAGACGATTCAACGAAGTTTAACTGGAATATTGAAACTATTGCTTCTGATCCCTAAAGAAGCGCGACCGGTGCCTCTTTCATTTCTCGGACATACAAAAGGCTTGTAATGATAACCCTTTCACTTTTTTTCTTTCTTATGGTTACTGAATCTTCACAGTGCACAGCTAAATTGGCCAGGATATCATTCAGTTGTCCATCCGAGAGGGATAAAAATCAGAACTAACCTTGTTCTACGTCCATTTGTTAAGAACTCTTTCTTTCTGAGAGTCAATGTAGCTCCAGTCGACCCAATACTTTCGGTGTCAAAGGAAGATAAATCTAAAGAGATTTAAAGTACCTTCTTGTGAGTAAAGTAAAAAAAGAGAATTTATAATGCAACAATCTTGGCTAGAATTAAAATGATTATAGCAAAAAATATCTTAAAGGCAAAGCTTGCACAAAAGCCAAAGCATGCATGTAACTTCTGCCATTGTCAAGAAAGCTACAATTCAAAATTCAGAAAGTATTCCTTTTTTTGTCATAGTTAAAAATATTCCTCTTTACTTTCGGTACGTAAATACTGGGTAAAATTGTCAAGTAAATTCTTCATGATTTATAACAAAGAAACTTTTCAAGTTATTTACCTGCTGGCTGTGTAGGGGATGATATTGATGATGATGATGCTGTAATTGATGCTGTTGATGATACTGACGTTGATATTACCATTAACGACAATGAAAATAACGATGAAGATGATGATGATGATGATGACGATGATGACGACGTCAACGACGACGACGACGACGATGATGATGATGATGATGATGATCTCGGTGCTGGTTTTAATGGTATTATTGATGATGAAGATGATATGTAGGACAATTTTGAGGCAGATGATGACGGCGCTGTTGACGGTGACGGCAGTAATGATGATGACGATGATGTCGGTGATGACCCAAATAGCGACGTTGTGGATTCAGCAGATCCCATATTGTCCACAAACGTAACAACTGCGGAGAAGAAATATAAACGGATTACAGCATTTTCCTCTGCGTTCGATATGTTCACTTTCGTGCATGCACTATGTACTAGTAGTATAGAGTACTTCTGTTGGCGACTTCCGCGCGTATACACGTAGACCATGCCTTGGCTAGCCAAAAGTATTGTTTAAAATTATTACTAATCCATTGGTGTAACTGGGCCAAGAGGGAATATTCTCTCTTGAATGGGTTGAATGATACTTGTGGGTCACAGGGCTACGAAGTAATGCATTCAAAAAGGACAAAAAAAACTGAAAAAGAGAGATTGAAAAATGAGATGCAACTGACAGCAGATATGTAACCGAGGACAAAACGCTCATGATGGTTATTGACCGATTAATGCTTTTGAAAATAAAACAGCTGACTGGAATAGCCTTTTTACGAAGCCGCGGTTTTTTCTGTGTTAAAATAGTTCGAAGAACAATATCATGATTATGAAAGTCTTATTGTCTTTAACTTATAATAATATTGATATAGACACTCAATAATCGTTGAAGCATAAAGATTGGGCGAACTGTGTTTTTTTAACTCCAGCATGAAAAAATCCCTGTTATTTTTACTAGTTCCTGTGTCCAGAGAGTTACCTCGACAGTGTGTCAAGAAGTATCTCTAACGATTACTTAAGCTTCGTTATAAATTTATCCCGTAAAGCAATATATTTGAAATCAAATGTTTTTGTAGTCAGCCATCATTCCTGTTGCACGGCTGTATTGACCGCATTCAACCGATAAGGGAAGAAATCTAGTTAGTTTGTCTATTATCTTCGCCGTCAGCAAGATATTTAAATGTTATATTCTTAAAATGAACTGTAATTAAAGACATGGAAGCTAACAAACTGTAAGGATAACTCAAAGAAACGCGGTTCGGCAAGCTACAATGGCGCTAAAGATTGTAAAGTATTTAACAGATCATAAATACATTACGATGACATTTACTACAAAGTCATCAGTGGGTAGCTTATACTCACCTAAGAAAACAAAAAGAGCAATCCAAGCAGAAGCCATTGATCTGCACTGTTTGATCAACTTGTTCCCAATCACTGTCTGAAAATCCCGAAGGTTATTTATGAAGTATTCCGAATTAGTTGAGAATGCTAATTGTTTTTCCTAGAAAAAGTATGCATGTAATTTCATGGTTTATAGTTCCTCGTTTCTATACAGTTTTCTAAACCCAGTTAGTGCCATCTAATTTCTCATCAACTTTCTTTTTAACCACGTCAATTTCTTTTACAGCCGAGTCCGACACCACTTTTTTGGCACGAATTTTTTTAGCAAAAGCTTTTTCAGGCACGACTTTTTTCCGGCATGGCTTTTTGAAGCGTTTTGCTTTATCACATACATTATTCCCAGTTCTCGTCGACTTAAATGTAAATCCAATCTAAGATGACCGTCTTTGTTATTGAGCAAAATCTTTCTGGCAGTCTCATTCACAAGTTTGTTTGTTGTTTGTGAATGAACAAAACTCGAGCAGAACTTGTTGCAGCCATTTTGTTATGGTGTTCTTCTGCGCGTGTAAATGTCGGCAGATTTACCCCCTGAGTCGAGAAAAAAAGTCAGGAAAATAGTTGAAAAATTCGTGCCGAAACTGAAGGTTGTGCCAAAAAAGTCGTACCGTTAAAAGTTGGAGTCGGCTGTAAAAGAAACTGACGTGCATGGTGAAAAAAAAAAATCTAAGGAAAATCTGATGGAAATAACTGGGCTCCGTAGTACTTTTCCCTTTGATTCGTCGGATCGAATAAACTGGTCTCGAGTTCTTGATCACAGCGAGAGTGCATCAGTGAACCACATTGGTTACCAGCTGAAGATCGCTGAAATCGTAACCTGCGTGGCCTATTGCGCACGCCAAGAGGAAGGTACACGCGAGAGGTGCGGTAGCTTTATCTCTCCGCCTTCCTCATCCTTTACCTTCCTATCTTAATAGACCTTTTTTTTTACCGATACGGCGGCTCTATTGAATTAGTTAGATTTAAGAAGTTTTATGGGATGCCCAGGAGGCATGGGCACATTCTGATATACTCGCTTAGTATTAACGGGCGCCTAGAATAAGATTGTAATGGGAAAAAAAGGTCGTTGTGCAGTGTTTGGATGTAATAATGATGTCTTTTTTCCCGAGAAATATACTGTGAAAGACCATATTTAGACGGACTTATAACAAGGGATCGTGCTCATGCCCCCTAGCATCCCATAATACTTCTTAAATCGAATTAATTAGTGTCGCTTGCGTAAGCAGCGAGACTCATAATCTGCAACCGATTTTCGTCGTATTTAGGACACAAAAAGGGATCATTGTGCCAGGCGTTCCTTGCGGAGACCGTGGAAACTGGGACCAAGAATCGTTGCGTGATCGAAGCCACGCAGGTTTGGCGAAGAAAGCTTAGGAAAGGTTAAATTTAGAGCTTTTCCGAAACGTGTCGGTCCACGAATTCTATCGCTTGAAAGCGTTGATCACTTCGGAACAAATGAACTCTATTGAGTGGTCGAAATAAAATAAGAATCTTAATTGGCAAAACTGCGATGGTCGGGTGTTGTAAACTTTCATTGTATGCAAATGGCTCTTGTGATGAGCGTGCGGTTTATTTTCGGCGATGATTGAAATAACGTGCCATGTATTCACTTTTTTGATCTCTGGCAATGATGTAATTTCTCTGAAATTGAGGCCCTTAAATTTTCGTTTATTTATACACGCGTATAGCCCGCGACCGCACACATATTTCCGGTCGTCGGTAACACGCGTACTAAATCAATTCAGAAACAAATAAAAAGTATCGAAGTCGATAAATTAGGAGGTAAAAAACCTTTAGCGAGTAAATCCTGTTCGTGTAGAATTAATCACCTCCTCATTTCTCGATCAAGCATGCGAGACTGACAATTTGCAACATGTAACAAGATTTATTTGTATGACAATACAAGTACTTACACAGAAAAGCTAATTTTAAAAGAGGAACTAATATATATAATACTGATATGTATCGTCATGGGTATATTCTACGAGTGTAATTTGCGTTGGAAAAGAGGTGGCTTACAAACGGACCACTTACAGGGTCTTATATTAGAGGGGTGGTTGCTTGATAGCTACTACAGTGCTGTCGGCCAATTATTAGAGAGACCAAATCTTCCTTTTCGAACCGCTTTTCGGCCAGTTAACATGGGATGGCTAAACAAAGAGATGTTCGACAGTGAGAGGCGAACCATTCGACTTTTTTTGGGGGGGGGGGGGTGGGGTGGAAGATTTTTCAGTGGCAAGAATTTTTTTCCGTTTTTCCCCAAACTTTTTTTCTTGCTTAGGACTAGGCTGCAGGATTTTTTTTTCAAAATCTTCCAACCCCCAGGCCCTCGTAAGTCAAATGGTTCGCCCCTAAGGGTACAACGTCCTGCAATTTGGAAAAAATTATGCAGCGTTTTTGTTCTTCGCGCCTGCGCATAAACCAAAATTTGGATCTTTTTTGCGAGTCTATTTCTAACTTTTTTCTTGCTCTTTTCTTTTCCCTTGCCTTTCCTTTTATAGCCACTTTTGTTGCCTACTTTATCGTCTTTCTTTTGTATGGAATTTTGGCTGGTTTTCTTTCCAACAAAGGTACAAATTTAATCTGCAAAGAGTAGTAGTTAAATAGCAAAATTGGAAGTGGACTTTTTCCCAAAATGTTGCTTTTTTTTCTTCTGTAACTCTGTAAGGATTGGTCAAAATTTGCTTAATGAGGTACCAGGGTAAAGATCTATCCTCGCTAATTTTTTTTAAACGTATAATGAATTTTATTTATTCATTTTTTAAATATATTTATTGATAGTCACATTAGATAATTCAATTTTACAATACTACAAAAAAGCATTTTAACAACAGACATTAACAGAGTAAAGCAAAATTAATTGTTAAATTATATTACAGGGCTTAAAGAAATTTAGAAAAAAGTACACCAGGGCAATTAAATAATAAAACGGTTAACCGTTGTGTGTAAATAAGGCGTCAGTATCCACTTTTTTTTAAAAAATCCTCGCTAATTTTGCTAATTACTATCTTAACAGCTTAAGTGGAACGCTACTGATCATAATGGAGGTCGGGTCTCAATGGAGTTAGTACCGTCAGCCGTCAAAGGGCCCAAAAATTAACCGTCAACCGTCAAAAATGCAGGTTAAGATCAACCTTAAAAAGTTTCAAAGTATCTTCAGCTGATCTCCCCGCGTGGCACGGGATTCCGACTCCCAGAGAATTTCTACACTGCAAAAATCACTTCCCAATTGTTCGGAAAAACACTCTTTCTAGACATTACAATACTTTACAACCTGCCTATATCTTAAAATATTGCGAAATTTTATAGGTGGAAGGCCAAGACAACCTTCAAAACACCTCAGTTAATATTAATTCATAGAGAAGGTAATATTTACGTTAAACGCTTGGACTAAATTTCAACTTAATAACCGTCAACTATCAAACGTCAAAAGCTCTAAAATGAAAATTTACCGTCAACTGTCAAAGCTACCACCCCATTGACACCCTCTAAATTAGCCTGTTCCAAACGTTCAGATAGTGGAGAGCGTAGCGAAGTAAAGACAGCGATGACAAGTAGAGGAGGACTCCCTCGCTTTTATTTTTTCGCGCTCCTTTTTATTTTTCGCAGCGCTCCCCACTATCTGAACGCCTGGAACAGGCTACCTCTAAATGGGTTCAGGAAGGATGACTATATGTATGGGTCCATATGGACGAAAGACTACCAAAGCTGAAGGGAAAGTCACAGAGTTAATCACGTGAAGAGGGTCCCCAATAGGTTTTTCGGCATACGGGATTTCCCTTATGTGAAGGCCGAGATTCGGGATTTTAAAGCAAAATGAGGGTGAAGCATGCACGGGATGCGGGGTGCCTCGAATAAAACATTAAAACCAATTTAAGCTGAGGTGGATGGAACGAAGAGCCCTATTGAGGACCCTCCATTAAAGTTGAATGGAATAGAAAATGTTAGCATTTAGAGCACATTGAAAGTTACAAGCATTCCTATAAAAATTATCACTGTTATCATGTCCGCAGAGGCAGTAAAGACTCCATTGCAAGGCGTGTCTTCATCACTGACGCAGCAAACGATAGAACATTTCTTAACCTTATCATCCCCTGCCGTTTGCAAATTGGCCAGGTTGTGGCCTGCTTTGCACCTTTTCCTATTTTCTTCGCAGTCGTTTCCTTTCATGCATCCTCTCATTTCTCGATTTTTTCCGCTCTCGTTCTCGAAATATCCCCTCCAGCAGGTCATTGATGTCGTGTTGTTAATGCGGCAGTTGACCACTCTTTGCGTCTCGGTGCACTTTTCACCAGTTTCTTCGTTACAATCGTAGCACTTGAATTCATTAACTGTAAAAATCAATCAATCAATAAATTCGTATATCAATGTTATTCAGCATGGATCTACTTATTAACCTTTAAATGAATGAATAGAAATTTAAAAAGGGCCGGGAGAGTTTTAAATTTAACACGCCTTCGATATTAGGATGAATTTTCGCTCACACGCAACTGTAAATAGAAAGAAGGAAAGAATTGCTACACACGATGCAAAACAAAAATCATTTAGATCATCGTCTCATCACGATATCATAATAACAAACAGCTTATCTAAGGCTTAAAACAACAGCAGAATAAGTCAAACTAGACTGATCTGGTGTGCCTCAACGAACTTGATGGGGAGTTCAAAAAAAGACCATGTCTCAACCCAAGTGAATTATGATTGTGAAGACCCTTTCGTAGAAAAAAACAAAAAAAG
Source organism: Porites lutea (assembly GCF_958299795.1). Lineage (NCBI taxonomy): Eukaryota > Metazoa > Cnidaria > Anthozoa > Scleractinia > Poritidae > Porites > Porites lutea. Next base: position 32,570,709 of record NC_133209.1, read on the forward strand.
AAAACCTTTTTTTGGGATACAAAGGTTTCGCCTTTCCTTTCTTTCTTTATTTCTTTCCTGTTTTCTTTTTGATGGCATTATGAATGTTTCTATGTTAATCTGTATTTTTTTGTGGTTTTAATTTAAATAATTACATGGAAATTTGTTTGAATACTTTGTGTTTTGTAGTTTTGAAGTGTTTTTAAAGCCGGTAATTTGGAGATTTTTTGTATTCAAAAAATTAATAAAAAATTAATAATTAATAAATGCTGTTAAATTACCAAAAAAAGTTGTTAGTGGACTGAGTTTCACGCGTGCGCACTGAGTGGTCGGCATCGTCTCAGACTAGGGGTTCAGTACGACTGAGCAGATTTCAAATCTCATTTTGCTATCAACGCGGGGTTTCTTCTGATTTGGCTGTGCAAAACTGGTTTTCCTGGTGGCACTTGGGTTATTTACCTGGGCAAACCGGTTTTGGTTCACGGCTTGGGTAAATGGTAAGCAAAATTCTGGATTGGTAATTTTCCTCCCGGAATTGCGTTTACCATTTGCACAAATCAGTTCCATTTACCGTAAAACGGCCGCAAAAGCCTAAAACTGGTATCAAAGTCGGTTTTGTAGAAAAGAAAGACGATTATCCGTGTAGCACATTCCGTTCGGAAAAACAGGACTACCTTTTGAGATGATCCGCCTCGCTCCCGAAAATTTTCCGCTGGAACGACCAACAAAGTCATGTTCCATTTACTTTTCAACCGAATTTTCTGGAAACGGTTTGTAAATGGTAAACAATCCTTAGTTACCAGTTGGGGTTTCTTGTTCATTAGGATGAAAACATTGCAAGTAGTCAAGTTTTTCAGATGTGCAAAGATTGTGGCGCGAGGGATGAGTTCCGTTTGAATGCGCTTGAGAGGGATCTGATTGAACATAGTCTTTATACCTTTATGATTTACAGTCAAATCACGTTAATACGAACAAAGAGGGGGCCATAAAAAAGTGTCTGGCCGTATTAACGGTTGAATTAAGGGAAAATGTAAAGGCTTTCTTTTCCCAGGGACAAAGCAAACTGTCCATAATAATGAAGTGTCTCTATTAAGAGGGTGTCCGTAAGGCGGGGTTTGACTGTATAATCAGTCAAGTTTATATTAACTGTACTGAGTATTTACCAATTTCTGGCTTTTTCGGTGAAGGTGACGGTGATGATGATGGTGATGATGATAGTGATGATGATGGTGATGATGATGGTGATGATGATGGTGATGGTGACGGTGACGGTGATGACAATGATATTGTTGATGATGAAAGTGATGGACGTGTCGTTGATGTTGCTGAAGGTGCTACCTCATCAGTTTCAAAGTATTCTGCTAGAAACCCGCGATCAGGTGAGAACGATGAATAAAATTTTACAAACATCTGGTGACCGCTTGAAATCTTTGCTGTTAGCAATGAGTTGGTGCAAAGTCGACCCAAGGACGGTGAATCCGCTGTAGGACCATCGTAAAACTCCAGTCCGCTGCAAATATTAGCGCTGCAATCATCGCAATTTCCCATATGAAAATCTGCGATTTTAACTTTCACGCGTTTTTCCGGAGGTGCAGTGATGATCCAGAAGCAATTTCTGCCAGAAGGGTAGTTTGTTAATGGATAGTTGAGACTGCTGAATGAACCATTACCAGATAACTGGATTGGAGCAGAAGGACATTCTGAAAAGAATATAATCATGCTGTTTCAATCACCTAGCTAGTTGCTTGCTAAGTTATTTATTTTTATTTATTTAGTCACTCACAAAACCTTATACAACATGAACAAAAGTTGTTAATTAAACTATAAAATCAATGTGACAAGGAAGCCTAACGAAGCTTGAAGCTTATATCAATAGGTTTCCTTCAACTGCCTAATGAACTAAATTCATGGCTGAGTGCAAGAAACCACCAGGCCTATATAGAGAGGCCACCTCGACATCACAATATTATAATTGAAGAAATAAGGGCTGCGAAGAAGTGCGGCTAAACTAATTCGGTAACTATTTTAATAAAAACTCTAGCACTTTGTTCTTAAAGATAGAAAAGCTTGACAAGGAAGGAAGACAGTTCCAGATTCTAGGTCCTTGGTAAAGAATTGTGAATTTGTTGATGTTCGTACGACAGGAATGCACTCGATAATTACTGGCTGTTCTTGTGTCATATCTATGGACTTGATCGAACTTGACTGTGTGTCATAAACAGGTTACGGAAGAGTGGAGGCAGCAGATTATTGTGGTAGCGAAACATAAATTTAGCAGTATCGAGCGTATTGACTTGGAAAATATCTAGAACTTCCAAATTGGAGAATAGAGGAGCAGTATCTACTCGATACTTTGAAATTGTAATAGCTCGCACAGCCCGCTTTAGTAGATAGTAAATTCTGTTTAAATTAGATACGTAAGTAGACGACCACGTGGAGTTACAATAATTAATATAAGGATAAATTAATGTGTAGTACAGCATGAGTTTGTTCTTACAAGATAAATAGAAACGCGTCGTAGATAAAATACCGATTGATTTAGCGATTTGTTTACAGACAAAGTTTATGTGATATTTCCAAGTAAGATGTTCGTCTAGGTACACCCCAAGAAATTTAGTTACATTGCTTTGAATTGACCTCCAAAAGAGATTGAGTTTCCTCTGACTCGGACTAAAGGTAACATAATTTGTCTTTTTGATATTAACTGAGAGCTTATTGCATCGTAACCAAACAAAAATATTTAGTGACTGATTATTGAGCACATTCTTCTTGGGCCCTATAAGCTCCAAAATGAAACTAACGATTGGAAAGAAAAGGAGAAAAAGAAAGAGCGAGAAGGAAGAAAGGAGTAGAAGAAAAAAAAGCAATAGTTGCACTCTTAGTTTTCATAATGGCTACTTTGGAGAAAAAAACTTTCGGACGCCAAAAGGTTCATTTGGCGGTAACGTTTTCAAAAATCCAGTTAGATATATGTTTGTATGTATGTCGTAAAAGTAGATAAGGCCTCATGCCGGCCGTACTAAAGGGTTTCCACCATATTTACGTACAATTTAATTAGATTCACACACCTGGTGGGGTATAGTTCAGCATGGTGTAAGTTGCTGTAAATCCTCTGTGCTGTTTTGAAATAAGAGCATCAGTGGAAAACCTCACCCTCAGACGCTCATTGGTTGAATAATAAGACTGTGGAGCAAAACTGCCGTCAATACATAGCTTCCCACCTGCAGCACCTGGTGTTTGACTAGAGCCCAGAAAGCCGTCAAGAATTTCCAAATAATCACACGCACAGACCCCTTCTGCACCACAACGATGAATTTCCATGTCTGTAATATCTAGCTTCACAAAATTGCCTTTACTGGCAGAGATTTCCCAGAAACAGTCCTGGTTATCAGGATACTTCCTGGGATAGAATGGACTTGTGATAACTCCTGACATGTCTGTCAAGTTTATTCCACTTGGGCACACTAAGAAACAAAATTTTAAAGTGTTCTTTAGTTTTCAGTTGAATATTAACGTACTAACGTACCACATTTTTGGTGCAATTCACTCGAAAAATAGAATTAAGGGCCTGTTTACATGGGGGTGGGGGACCCCAGGTAGGTGGGGTAACCTGCTTAGGTGGGGTAACCTGCCTGTCCTTATAATTTCTCATTTTAATTTGATTACGTTTACATGGTAGGTGTGGTGACCATTGAGAGATTATATGGAGAGGCGGGCTACCCCACCTAAGCAGGTTACCTCACCTACCTGGGGTCCTCCACCTCCATGTAAATAGGCTCTAACACATCTGCCATGTCCAGTGGTCATTTTTTAAAATACATGTTCCTTTTTTCTCAAATCAGTGTCTAAAAGCCTGGATTACATCAACAGTTATGTTAAATTTGATAAATTATTGATACAAATGGTGTAATGCTATAATTTAATAAGTAAAAATGGAAATATAGTCAAACCTAGCCCAATACAGAAACCTCATTGTCACCGACAGTTTACCTTGTCCCTGGGCCTAAAGCCCTTAAATTTTCTTTAATTTCAACTCATTTCAGAATACGGACACTTATGGCTCCCTCAGTATCCGTATTAGCTGAGTTTGACTGTAAGTCCTTTTTTATCGGAAAAAACAAAATTTTTAAAAACATGGCTGTCAAAACTCGGTGAACATGGTAACGTCAATGTTAACGTATACGTAATCATGGCTTTGAAATTTTCCCAGATAATTTTTAGGAAAAGTCGCTTCGTTTGGTGGTCATAGCTTAAACGACTTTGAAGTTATTCAACTTTTTAGCATGCGGGGAGCTTCAAAAAAACCTCCCTAAGTGTAAATAGGGTAACCACTGAGCAGCTATTCCCTGGTTTATGATAACATATGGACTGGACTGGTGCATTAGTTAAACATGGACTGGATTGACAAAACATGGATTTGTAAAACATACATAAACAACGCATAGATTGATAGAAAATGGCATAGTCAAACAAAGATTCATAAAACATAGATTATTTTTAAGAATCGTTAAGTAAAGGAAAGAATATTATGGAGGCCATCAGAAGCACTTACACATTTCATCAGTAACTGTCTCATATGAAGCATTGAATCCTGGAAGTGCATTGGAAGTGGTAGTCAAGGTAATCTGAATGGAGTTGGCATCAGAGTACACTGGATCAGGAATGTTTTGGCCACACAGCCTAAAGGGGTTGTCACCATCATTTGATGCAATGTTTGTGATTTCAACAAAGGCACCACCTGGCGGTCCTCTACAATCTGTAGTCTGGCCTTGCTCCAAAGTAAAATTCAAAAAAGACAACTTGATTCGCCCACTGGGAACTGTGATAGTCCAAACACATGTTTGTGAAGGATCAAAGTTGTTTGGAAAATTGGGGCTTGCTACAAATCCACTTGATATCCCACTGATACTTACTCCAGGTCCGCAAGCTATAAGGAGTTAAAAACAAGAATGCATACATCTGGGTACTTTTTCAGACAACACGTCTTGATTGTATTTAAGGTAGAATACACTACATAAAGGATCAAAGTTGTTTGGAAAATTGGGGCTTGCTACAATCCACTTGATGCCTTTATTGATGCTAACTCCAGCAGTGCAAGCTACGACAAGGAACAATGAAGAATACAGTAGAGCTTATTACAAAAAAAAAATTAATGCTATCGGTCAAAAGATCAGAATAGGACATAATTATGTCTTGTGGTAGTAGAATTTTAACGGTTTGATATGGCTCTATTCGAGTACTGAAAACTAATATGTAACTATAAGAAAAGAAGAGTACTGAGCCTGTTAGATGAAAACAATTGTTATAGAATTTGATAAACGAGCAGAAATTGTTTTATAAAGTATAAAACACGAGGCACAGAGTTCATAAATAACGAATATAATTTCAAAGATGTTTCGATCAAAGATTTGAACAGCTTCGAAAACTCAACAACTCACAATTGGCATTATTATTCCTTCAAAAATATTTCGTCGTTTTTGATCAGATGCTATTTGGAAGATGTAGGCAATGCACTATCGATTAGAGTGGTTATTGTCCTGATATCAAATAGAAGCCTCTTTTCCATACAACGACGTGGTAGCCTAGCTGTTTATGCATAAATGTCGAAAGAGTGCAGCTTAATCCGAAGACGAAATAGCCGAATTTCTAAATAAAACCAAACCGAAGAAATTCACGAGAACACGCCAAAAATACTATTGTAAGTGATGGATATCACCTACTTTCTGACAAGCCGTACCTGCAAGAAAAAGACACCGAGCAGAAACGGGAAAATGTTTTAAAGAAAGTCTACTTAAAGGTAAGGCTGTTAATAGCCTGCGAAAACATCTGTTTCTCCTCGCTCTTCGCCGCTGGGGACGTTTCGCGCGGAGGAACGTCTGCGACTCAGGAGAAGAAATTCAATACTGATTGACGCAAATCAATGTTTACATAATAAATTCAGCAGTCATGGGGTTCCAAATGTAATAATTTGACCAATTTTACGTGTCTTCTGGTCGATTTTGGTAAAGTATTGTGTTCATCTGCCAACGAGCTCAAGCAAACTCAAATGCTTCCTCTTGAGAAGATTAATATATTTCACAAATTTTGACTGTTTATTGTTAGAGATTCTTCCCATTTACATTTGGTCAGCATTAGGTAACATCGGCTGAAGTCAGATTGTTTCTTTCAGTAAAATTACATGAAGAGCTATGAAGAACAACTTAAGTCCAACTTTACTGTGTAATATAAAATAAATAAAATAGAATAACTCCACTGTGATGCTTTGAACCCAGGTCACTTGCTTTATAGAAGCTAGCTACATCTATATCCACTACACCATCGAGGACGAGCTGCCAAATCCAATAATTTTTAAAATATACATGTTCTTATGCCGTACCCCATTACAATATTTGAAAGCTAACCGTTTTCAGTTCAGTGTTCAACCCTGATCACTGCAGATCGGTACGTAACTCTCTACTGTGGTCTCTCCATGGACTTGCGCTCTGTAGTTTTGGTTTCTTCAGCTATTCTAGCCTCATTCTACATTCCAGTCTCGTTCCATTATAAAAAAAATAATGCGTTGTGTAAAATTCATAAGGTGTCCAATCTGGCTTCACTCGATGTTATCTAATGCTAACCTTGTGGCGTTTTGTCTTTTGTCTGTCATTCGTAAACAATAGCTAAAACAATGTAACTACTCCGTCGACCAATCAGCGCTTCTGGTCGGATTCCGGACAGATTTTACGTCATCAGTATGGAATTTCTGTCGCTGAGTCGCAGACGTTCCTCCTCGCGAAAAGTCCCTAGTGGCGAAGAGCAAGGAGAAACGGATGTTTCGGAGGCTAGGTTAATGGAAATATTTTGAATGAATGATAACCTGAAACAATTACTGAATTCGGCTTTTGTAAGATGCAAAGAAATATACAGATCTCGGAGGGTGTTATTATTATAATTCTTTACCTTGCGAATCAACCCAAGATGTGAGATATATTTAGTCAAACAAATTTAGACAACTATTACTATTAACCTGTTTTGATATAGTTTTTCAGAGGCCATACCGATATTTTTCAATCGCTTTAAAAAGTGATTTTATCTTTGTCTGATCGCTATAAAATTTTCAGCAATGACTGACTATAGATTGAAATTTGTCAAAATGTAGGTTTTAGTAAAATCGATATGATTACTATGACAACAATAAACAAAAAACTTTGAAATTGATAAACGCCTAATTTTGCGTGATCTAGACCAGCTACTGAAAATCCAACACCAGGAACTTAAAGTTTGGTGTTTAGCAAATAACCTCCGTAAGAAGTATATAATAACAAAAAACAAAATACCTCACGGCAAAACCAAAAACCTCACGGCAAAACCAAATGCTTCACAGCAAAAGCAAAATTTTGCCGTGAGTATTTGGTTTTGCCGCGAGCTATTTGGTTTTTGCTCTGAAGTATTTGGTTTTGCCGTGAGGTCTTTGTTTTTGCCGTGAGGTATTTTGTTTTTGCCGTGAGGTATTTGGTTTTTGCCGTGAGGTATTTGGTTTTTGCTCTGAAGTATTTGGTTTTGTTGTGAGGTTTTTGGTTTTGCCGTGAGGTTTTCGGTTTTGCCGTGAGGTATTTTGTTTTTGCCGTGAGGTTTTTTGGTTTAGGGTTGACAGTTGTGGACCACCATAGGTATATCATATACATTTTAGAATAGACTTACGATCTGCAGATTCTACAGCATCCAGAAAGATGAACACTGAAAAGGAAGAAAGACATATTATTCCTTACTGGCGCAGTATCAAATAAACTGATAACTTCAAACCTCGTCTCCAGGGTCTTCTCGTTTTCCAAACGGCAAAGGGCCATATTTGTATACGAGAAGACCTTGAGGAAGGATTGTTTTTGGTCACGTGCATGTCAGTTACAAATACTGCCGAGAGTCTCTGGTGACGACACAGGTAGCCCAAGCTCGAAATATGAGCATCGGCGAGCATCGGCATTGTTGCGCAACATTCAAAATATTAGGATTTGTATGGGTAAAAAACCTATCGTTTCTGTAACCTACGAAAATGAAAGGATTTCAATAAAAAACAGCTAACTTAAAATGTGTTTTACATCTCTCCTGTGTGGTCCACGGGCCGATTTATGGCCGTTTTATGGGTTTTTATGTAAACGGTTTTCTCTCTATATAAAGGTTTAAACCTTTATATAGAGAGAAAACCGTTTACATAAAAACCCATAAATGGACCACACAGGAGAGA